>NW_008794444.1:4193898-4217045 GCF_000699145.1 Aptenodytes forsteri
GGTTGACGGTTGGACTCGATGATCTTAGAGGTCTTTTCCAACCTCAATGATTCTATGATTCTATGATTCTATATAACTGTAGTACTTCCAACAGCGAAGTGGGGCTTGTTAGCAATTGTAACCTTCAAATATATCAAGATCACTTCCAAATCTCCAGTATTGTAATATAATTATTATTTTTTTGTTAACGTTGTCACAGGCTCATAACTGAGGAATGCAAATAACTAACAAAATTAAATCCTTTCAGGCATTCCCATGGCTGATCTTTATTTATTTATTTAATTTTAATATATGATGGTGGGAAACCATCTTATATTAAATTATGGGTAGCAAAACACAGCCTAGCTCTCAAAGCAAGGTCTCACTGGTAGAGAGAACTCATTAATGTCATTCAAATAAATTGGTGTGAAATATGATCATCCCAAGTAGTACATTTATTTACACTTGCAAATCAGAAATAATACAGTTAAGATATATGAGGCAACAATTAGGGAATATGTCTGCAGGTATTCAAGGAAATATCATTCAGCTTCTGCTGCAAAAAAATGAATATTTTATTGCCAGTGTATCTGTCTAATTGAATAATGAGGATACTAACGCTCTTTTACAGGTACAGCAGCAATGGAAATTTCAACTAAATATAGAACTAATTCCCCTGAAGTAGAGCTGGTATAATAAGAGGTTTTGTGTCCGCTCCGTACGGAAGCTTTCTTCTACTTTAATTGCAAAGCCCTGGTGATGCCCAAGGGGCTGCTCCAGTGGATGCCCTACTCCATACAGGGTGCACCCTGATGTGGCGTAACTTCCAAAATGTGGTGCTTGAAATGTCCAGGGTGGAAGAGGAGGCAGCGATGGCAGCGAGCGTGGGCAGGACGGGAGGCGACTGGTCTTGCAGCGACTGGTACGCAGGCTGTTTTGGAGCCACAAGGGTATTCCTTCCAATTTGCAGAAGATATTTTTAACAAGGGGAGACTGGAAAGAAAGTTGCCTTGGAGAGGACTGGTCTAACCTAGATCTTTTCCAACTGGTCTAACCTAGATCTTTTCATGCATGTGCTACCCTAACTCTTCTTTTTACCCTCTCCTCAGGGAGAAGAACAGGGCAGAGCCCCGGGTAGGGCAGATGTCTCCACACTCCCAGGAAGCACCACCTCCAAAGCCATCACCCACTGATGTCCAGAGAAGCATTTCAGCTAACTTCACCCTTGAATTGGGGCCATTCAGAGCAAGCGGAGCAAGAAGGTGACAGCTCTGTGCCATCCAAAGAGGCTGAGCACAGTGACTGCTCCTGCTCCCGTCCCACCTTCAAGCTTTGCTCTGGCTTTACAACAGTTCTTCAGCACACACAGGGAGCTTGGAGAGAACAGTTGGGACTTCTCAGGTTTGCTGAGGCCTCCAGGCCATATAACAATATACTTCAGCAATGCTTTTGGCTCACTTCAAAAGTAAATGGCTTTGCCCTGCATTTACGTACCAGTGGTAAAGGCTGCTACTGGTGCAGGGTCTTATTCTATGAATGTTATTGCTTAATTTTACTGTAAAGCCCCACGGCAATACTTTGAACATCAATACCCACTAGTGTAGTTTCACAGTACAGTGTAGTGTGAGTCTACTGTGTTAAAAAAAAAAAAGCTTTTAGCAAGTTTATAATCAGTACAATACAGCAAAATTTTTTTAGGTTCCTGGAATCAGCTGAAGCATCATGATGAGGGCTACATCTGGGGGATAAAAAAGTACAACTGTATTAGGAGGTTATGATTACTACATATATCGTTGTCATATCAGTCATTTAGCAGTCATATCCTAATAAACTGCTGTGAAATTTGTCATTTCAAAGTCAGATTAATGCAGATTCATATAATAAAGTCATCACATCACACAGCTAAGTAATTATGCTCAAGCTTTGTCACTGAAATGAATGTCTGTGTGCCTAAGTACTGAGGGTGACTTTTTTTTGGCTGTTGTTTTCTTATTGATGAATTAGCCAAATAGGCTCTTTAATAACTTTCCTCTGGAAAGGTATTTTAATAAGAATCCAGAAAGGCAGAGAGGGGGGAAAAAAATCACCTTATTTGAATAATATAATAACTACCGGATTCTCCACGCTGTTCTTTGGGAACCTGTGGATTCATGGCACTCATTACAGATCAAAGAACTTAATTCATCTGTATATCCTTGTTTGTGCACAGAAATACAGAATAAGTTAGAGTTTCAGCATATGTTAGAGTGAGCGGCAATCTGTTATATTAGTAATTTCACTGCTTGCTGTACTACAGAGGGTTGTGCTATAACACGGCTCATTATAATGGATGCACTTTATTTTGTTCAACCAGTCATGGTAAAAATATTTGGCTAATGTTTTCATTGCCTGCCATCTGTGTGGTCAGCAAGGTTGTCCAACAACATCCGAAATGTCACTGCTTCAAACAAGGGTTTAATTGAAATTTAATGAGACAGATCTTTTCTATTAATTAAATACCAGCTAATTAATGCAATGTATTTTGATATGAAATATCTGTGGCCCAGATTCATCCGTGCTTGTGCACAGTGAGAGTTGCTCCCTCTCCCCAAGGGCGGTTGCTGACTGCGGTACCGCTCAGCTGAGATGAGCAGCAGTATGAAGACTGACTCTGTCCCAAAAAAGCCATTTAAATGCTGCCAAGCCAAACATCAGAAAATGCCACAATTAAGTTTGCACGCGCAGTCCGGATCCAGCCCTTCCGCTGTTCGTGTTGGGATCACACATGCATTTGTTTTTCCCCCTGGCCCCGCTCAGCTTTCGGAGAAAGTGTTGCAGTATTTCCTGGCATTGCCGTCGTGCACCTCGCGCCGCCGCTCGCCCTCTCTCCAAACCTGTGTAGCTTCACAGATTTATCTTTGCCCTTTGAGGCTTTTGTAGAACATCTCCCAGTGATGTCTTAGGGTTTTTTATGTAAGTTAAGGGATTTGCAACCCTGCTCCAAGATGAGGGGGTAGTATGCTTTCCCTCTTATAAAATAAAGCATGAGGCACATCACAGTGAGGCCATGCAGAAGAGTGCCAACTGATTTTTTTTAATCCTAAATCTGCAATAGGAAAGGACTGCTTTGTCAAAATACTACACTCTTTAGATCTTTCTTCATAGCCTATTGGTGGTAGGATTTCATATTTAAGCAGACTCTGGCTCACTATTTATCGGCTCGTTTTTCTCAGCACTCTAACAATTGCAAGCTTTGTTATGTATTTCAAATCATCTCACAAAGCCGTGACATCAGTCAAGTCAATGACCCAAATGTGAATTAATTTGACCGGTAGGTTTCTCCTGTAGCTAATACAGAGCCTTTAATTAGTCTGTGACAGCACAATCTGAGTTTTGCAATGCCATTTTTAAGACCCCAATTGATCGGTGCGTGGTGGGTGGAAGTCCTGTTCTTGCTTTCACTCAGAAATTGTGAGTTGGACACGTTTGCTTTCTTGTGCGAAGCGGGAGATGATAAAGGAAAGGCAGGGTGGACGGCCAAGACTTCTCCCACATGGAGTCAGGATGGGACCGGGAAGTACATCCAGACATTGGAACCCAGAAGTACATGTGGCTTCTACAGTTTAGGTACAGACCAAAGTATTGCCCCCAAACCACAAGTCCTGACACAGGAGCTGACCATTTAAAAAAGGTCTGAAGTCCCACTGCAGACTCACATTTTATTTTATGAGCGTCATCAGGGGAAAAAAAGATGTGTTCACGAGATGCAAAGACAAAGAATTTTAATAAATAGCATCATTAGGGCAAAAGCAATCATGCTGCATGTTTCTTGGCCACCTGCTGAAAAATGAAAGACAGTCTGATGGAAGAAAGCCACAGTTCTGATTAGTGTCATTCTCAAAACATCTGAACATTGGGAAATGCACCAGTAACCAGCAGCAATATTCCCAGGGCTGCCCTAAGGTTGACATTGAAGAACAAGGTACCAGGATGGTGTCATCAATCTAAACAGTAATTTATATTTATCATGAGAAATAAACCCCGGAAACAAATGGCAGCTTGCTACAATAATTCACCCAACTGACATAAACCTAAGGAGTACACCTAGCAATTAACTTTTACCAATAAAAGTGCTATAATCTCTATGAAAAAGAGTGATGTAAAAGGAGCATCAGGCAGTAGCAGTCCTATGGCTTTCTCCGAAATATTCATTACATATTTTCACTCAAAACTGCCAAAGAAAAATCAAGTGGTTAATAAAAAATAATAGTCCGTGAGCAATTCTTTAACCTACCAGACCCCTGTAAAATCCAGATCCTAGTACTACTGAAGCACCGTGATATTGTTGTGCATGCAAGGATGAAAGGCATAATTGATATTTGGGTTCATTTCTTCAAGAGTTCACTAAAACAGCCTCAAGTAAGAAATGAATTTCAATACAGTTCTCCAGACCCTACGTGCAGCAGGGAGTAGGCAGCAGCCCGCCAGAACAGGTAGATGTTCGAGAGCACCTGAAAACCTGCAACACAAGACTAAAGTAATGAGCCCCTCTCTGATGTGAATCTCGTTCAACCGGTACTCGCTCATTGACCACTTGCATATTACTGGCTGTTTAACAGTTATACTGCCCCTTAAATCTGCCTTCCTACTTGCCCTTGGATTTAATTTAAGGCAGTAATTTCAACCTGCAGTTGGAGCCATTATAAATATTCAATTAAAATGATTTTTTTTTCCTTTAAGAATTTTTTTTTCCCCAAGAACATTGAAATTTTCAGAGTTTTACTTCCTGCATGGAGGTCCCCTTTTTTAAAAGCCCCTTAAGAGACACAGGCTCTAAGTCGTGCTCCAGTCTCCTCTGAAGTCATGGAAAGGGGCATCCAGAAGTAATTGCAATTCGTCCTCCCAGCTTAAAGCAAACAACTTTAATTGCCCTTATTCTGCTGACAAGGCTTTGTGCTTTGGAGGTTGCATTGGTCAGTACGCAATCAGCAGCCCCACACGTCTGCTAAGAGGAATGCAACGTTGCTTCTTGGATCGCCAGTGCCACTACTGCCTCTCCCTGGGTGCTAAGGGATCTGCAGACCCTTTGGTGACACTTGTCCAGGGGCTCTCCACTTGCTCTCCTGCCTTTGCACGCATCTTTGAGACAATCCCTGCTAAACAAGCAATAAATAGACTTGTCCTTCCAGCAGCCCCGTGTTAGGATGAGAGGGAACCTAAGGTCATTTGGGGGTGGACCAGGGCCAGATCTACCCCAGTATCCTGTTCTTGACCTGGCCAGTAACGAATTTTTAGGGTAAGGTCAGGACAGCGTGAACTTTCCAGCTCCCTGAACCCAGCAGGTTGGTGGCTGCCTGTGCTGGAGGCTGTATCCTGACTGATGCTAGTAAATGCAGCATCCACACATCTGCCAACCCCTTTTCCACTCACTAATGCTTTTTGGCCTCCACCACATCCTTCAGCTACTAAAAAACTCACTGTATTAACTCCATAAAGTCAGCGGTGGGAGCCCTGTGGCCAACTTCTGATGTCAGGGACCTGCTGAACGGTATGAGCTGTACGAAGGAAGGTGAGCAAATGTCCTGACGAGTGTGCAACACGCTGGGTGAGGAGACACGTTGTGGAGGAGTGAGCGGATCATTACCTGTCTTACAGCATAAGGAACACAGACTTCATGTCTTGACCTGGGTCACAGGGAGCTATGGCAGAGCCAGGAACATAAATGCATTTCCTAAATCTCAGTATTGCTCCTTTTCAGAAAATCTTTTTGTTTTTAATTAAATTACTGTGAATCCCATCAGATTTCAAAGGGAGGGATCAAGAACCGTTGCTTTCATGATCTAGTTAATACCTGTAAATATCAGCTGTCGCCCAATTCCCACTATGAAGCAATAGGTGGAAAGAGGAAGGCACAATAAAACACTTTTTACTTAAAGGCAAGAAGCAATAAATGATCTCTATGTCCTTTGAAACCTGAGTGGCTTTTCCTAAGGCTATAACTTTCTTTTTAGGACCCAGCAGATGTACCCATTTTATCAGTTCATAATTTTTTTTTTTTTTAAATGCTAGGTTTTGGGGGGAGTTTTTTATTATTATTTATTTGGTCCTTGGACATCTTCATGCTTGCAGAGCAGGTCTGCCTGCTGAGCAAGAAAACCCTGCATGGTGAAAAGGCCCTGAAAGTCCTGTGTCACCTCCAGGCAAGGAGGTCCAAAGGACATTACGTGGGGCACGATGCTGACTCTGGGTACATCGGAGCTGTGTCCAGCTCTGCGAAATGCCCGTGCTGGCCCCAGCACTGCAGAACAGCACTGCCTTGAACAGTCTTTTGAGCAAACTGATCTAAAGTTTTTTTATATAAGGGAGGGCTTTCAACAGAAAGTAACTACGCTAACCTTTTCTGAGACAGAAGGAGAAGGCATTTAAGTATAATGACTGAGTTTAGTTTCTCAAGAACTAAGGAAATACCCGAAAATGTGTTTATATGCCGACACTTGCGGATTATCAGCTCCCTTGGAATGACCCGATGGGCAAAATTAAAAAGTTGGGTAACCTGGTTCAGATGTAACTATTTACACCAACAAGGATGTAACTATTTACACCATCCAAAAATTAGATCTAGTATTTTTTTTTTTCCAGATGAATTAGTAATGATAAATTATCTCTGTTACATACCACCCTAATTAATTTCCCCTAACGGTTTACTCATCATTTGTGAGCTATTTATGAAAGGAGCCTGCACTTCTGCATCTTCTCTCTTGAGTTAGCACGGTTCAGTCTGAAGGGAAAAAACCACATGTGACCTGGTCTGTTCAATGCAGGGAGATGTACAGAAAATGGAGGTGGATGGATAGAAAAGGGAAAGTGCTGCTGCAGCTCATACACTCAAATTGTTGCTCCAAGGGCATCAGGATCAGATTTAGAAAATGGAATGAGGGCTTCAGGAATTCGGAGGAGCTTCTTGATTGTTTTCCGGTGTTTTTTTAAACTTTGTCCGTGTATGAAAATGTGAAGTGGACTCAGCACCATTGGAAATGTTCCACCCCCAGTGAAATACAGCAAATACACTATTCTACTTAGCGCTGTGTGTAAGTTGGCCTCAATCATCAGGCAGCCGCTGCCTGACTGTACAAAAGCTGCACCTTCAGAGCGCCCTGAGGAGTTTCTTGTCTCCAAGTAATTTGCTGCTGTCACCTTGTGGTGCTGCGTTATCGCACCAGCGTTGCAGCTCCGGAAGATTCCTACCCAGCTGCAGTGTCCCCGCTTTCTCTCTCTGGGGAAAAAGCAAAACTGCACCCCCATTCCTTCCCTTGGGGAAAATCCCTGGACATTAAAAAAGAAAGAAGTCCATGAGGCTCTGGGCTAAATTAGTATCCTGAAACATAATTGGCAAGGTTTTGTATTAAACTCATTTTCAGAATTTTACCTTGTTTTTTTTTGTAAAAATCTTTGCTCCAGATTGCTTTGTGAGTCAGAAGTGGTAGATATTTCTGAAAGAAGATAATTCACATCCATCATTGTTTTCAGTGCTGAGCACCAAAATACTACTTTGTAATATTTTTGATGAGTTTGATACTCACAACTACCATTAATACATCGAAGTGAGAGGACTGACCTCGTCCTTTTCAGCATTAGTAGAGTAGTTATGAAGTATTCCCACCATCATGATAAACGTTCCTAGTACATAAATGAGTCAGCCTGGACCAGCTGAGGATCATCTTAACAGCAGAAGAGCTGGGAATGAATAGGATAACTCAAGCCAGCAGCATCAGGACTCTTGCCTTCCTCCCAGGGAGTCTGAGACGTGTTGGCTTTCGCACTGGTCTTCCTCATGCTACCTGTGGCTATCATTGGGATCTCTAAACTTTAAGGATGACTGTGGAGTTGTCTCCTTTTCAGCACAGTGTATGCATCTCTGTTGCCTGCGAATATCCCTGCTGCAGAGCTAATTTCCAGTGCAAAAACATCAGCTACAGGCTTGAGAAAAAAAGCGTGTAGAGAAGATCATCTGACTTCACGGCATTTGGCTCAGAGAGGACTCGCCCCTGTACCTCCCTGACCATTTTCAGCGAGCCCCTGTAAATGTTAATGCTGCTGAGAATCCGATCTTTGACCCAAAATGGCTGAAATTGGCCAACACGTGAAAGTTGAGACAAACTGACTAGAGGCGTCACGCGTGCAAACAGTATGATTCATTAACCCTATTTCCCTAGGAAATCTTAGGAAAAGGAACGTTTTGTGCCATTACCCCCTGGAAAAAAAGATAAACTGAAACTTGTGAAGTGTATCTTTTCACTAATTAATCAACTTTTATATCAACAGGCCTCTAACAAAAAAAAGCGATTAAAGAAGATGTGAAATAAGAACAACCATGTTTGTTAAAAAAAAAACCCAAACAAATGTTTACAATATGAAACAGAAAGCATTCCATATTTCAACTGTAGGGATACCAGCTTGAAATGAAGTACAATCCCATATAATACAAGTAATCCATTTATCTCATTGTGAGGTGCATGTTGTGTTCTGAGTTACATAGTATAAAATGTAACACGAGTTGCAAAAACGTGCAGGAATTAATGTAGGAAAATTATTTGCTCTATTTTTTTACAGCTTTAAATTACCTATAAATGTAGTGTAACAGTCACAGAGCTCTTCTTAAAAACAGTCCAGCTTTTTGAATAAATGACAAATATTATAAGCATGTCTGAAAAAGGGATTTACAAAATGGAAAAGTCCAGGGCACAAAATATTTCCTCATTTTCTGGTAGAATATTCTGCTGCTTTTATAACATTAACCAGGAAGTGGAGTAGTACCTTCAATATATGTAAACTGATTAATACATAGGAGCTGAGAGCCATCCCAGCATGGCAGATGAATAATGTGCGTTTCACCAATCTATCTCATGCATCAAACTTGAGATGCTGGGTAGTATTAAAATCGCTGTACTCTTAATGCAAAAGTAGAGAAATCAAAAAGGGACCAAATGCATGCTAAAACGTGTTTTGGAAATCCAATTCAGCGAAAATCACTTTGAGCTCTTGTTGATATGAAACATATCAACAGTTATATGGGCAGGAAATGAAGAATAACATCAGATGTTCCTTCTTCCCTCACCTGGACACACCGAGAGCTGTCTGCTGCCCTAGACTGGTCTTGCTTGTCTGATACAAATTGCAGCAAAACAGCTAGTTATGGGAATTAGGCTTGATATGTAGGACTACAATAAGCTTAAGCATATTCTTATTCAGTCTTGTGCATAAGGAAGACTGTCTGAATTGATTTTATGCGGTACTTTATCTTCCTTTTACACAAAATCTCTTATTTATCCCTGTTCATTAACTTGAGGAACTTTGCAGAAACAGTTCAGAAATGGTGGGGGTAAACCTGGAAAGGAGCGTTTCTGTAGGAGCCTTGCAGCCAAGTGACCTGACAGCTGGACAGATGCTGCCTGAAGGCTGTACCTGAATTCAAAATGTGTTGTTGGGACAATTGCCTTGTATCTATATTGACTGAAATAAAAATAAAAAGCCAGAGCCATGGAACAACATTAGTTGATAAGGTCTAATCAGATTGCTTTATGTAAGCAATACCTTAAAACCGTTAAAAGCGTTAACAGATGACCAGATGAAGGAGCACTAGCCTGACTACGGCAGCTGTGGTCCACCTCCACACAGAAGCTGTTAGTGACTCTGCATAGCCAGGTGAGGAGGGGACCGTTGCTACGGGGGGGAAAATCCAATTTCACATTTCCTGAAGCTTCCTCAGGGTCCACTCCAGTTTGACTGGAGATGTGGGAAAGGGCTGTGAGCAAGTGAGGCAGCAACAGCTGTAGATGTTAGTGTTTTCACTTCTGGACCTCGTCAACTGCATTAGGTCGTCGCCACAGAAAGACACTGATGCTGAGAATGACACACAGACGAAATGAGAATAGCCAGCCTGAGAAAACCTGGAGCACCCCACATCTTCATCCCTATAAGAACAATATTACACAAGGGAAGGGAGACTGTTTTTGAAGCAGCCAGAGCTGTGTGGTTATACACCCAGGCACCAGGCAGATTGCACAAAGCTGACAATCATGGCCTCAACATTGACCACTGCCATAGAGCAGGTAGCAGACTAAGTGTTAATAGTTTGGTTTAACATAATGACTCTTCTCCACGCTCTTCTTAAATGCAAGTTTTCAATCTGGTTGTGGCAGCAAAACTGTTACAATCACTCTAGTGTAACTTGGAGCAGGACAGGAATCCTCCCGCTCAGTGCAGCTCTGATTTCATGGCACAAAGCATCTGGTTTCCATTGCTGCACAACGTATTACCTGAGAGACATTAACTGAGTGTAAGAGCAACAGAGAACAAGAATCAAGAGAAAAGCAACAGAAATCAAGATCATGTTGCTGGATGAAAAGAAAAAGATTGGTATAGCTTAAGTTGCATAGTTTGAATGAAGTTCTCCTACAGGGAGGGGATAATGGGCTGTGGGTGTGTCGTGGTTTAATTTCAGTCGGCAACTAAGCACCACGCAGACGCTTGCTCGCTCTCCCCTGCCCCCGGTGGGATGGGGGAGAGAACTGGCAGAGCACAAGTGAGAAAAAACCCGTGGGTTGAGATAAAAACAGTTTAATAATTGAAATAAAATGATAATAATAATAATATGACAATAATAATAATACCCAAAGCAAGTGATGCACAGTACAATTGCTCACCCCCCGCCGACTGATGCCCAGCCAGTCCCCGAGCAGCGGCCCCCCCGGCCAGCTTTCCCCAGTTTCTGTACTGAGCATGACGTCCCATGGTATGGAATGTCCCTCTGGCCAGTTGGGGTCAGCTGTCCTGGCTGTGCCCCCGCCCAGCTTCTTGTGCACCTCCAGCCTGCTCAGTCGGTAGAGCATGGAAAACTAAAAAGTCCTTGGCTAGTGTAAGCACTGCTCAGCAACAACTAAAACATCGGTACGTTATCAACTTTGTTCTCATCCTAAATCCAAAACACTGTACCAGCTACTAGAAAGGAAATTAACTCTATCCCTGCCGAAACCAGGACAGGGTGTCACTTGAGTGTCACCATGAGGGTTATTTCGTTGGTGCCTTACGGTAGAACCCAGAGCAATGAGATTAAATGAAGTATTTAACAAAATACTGGGAAGAAAATCCTTGTAGCAACAAGAACTAACATACTGGTCATCTAGTTTCTGTTATGTTAAACAATCTGAATGCCATTTGAATTTGGGTCCATGTAACATGACTCATCTGTGAGTATTTTTGTTTCAGTTGTGACACAGTTGTATTATCCTAGGGCAAGAGGCATTGCTCCGTACCGGATAGAGCTGCATACTCCGGAACTGTGAACAGGAGAGTTTCACCTCCTGGAACTTTATCAAGAATCAAATCAAATTAGTTTGTGAGCCACTGATGTGATACGAGATTAGCCAAAGAGCCATTGTCTTTGCAAACTCCCATTGCCTTTCCTGACAGCTCTTCAACTCTTCAGTTTTTATTTATAATCTACATGAAGGAACAAGGAAACCGAAGATCTTGCTTGGAAATGCTAGTGGAAATGGAAGTGTTTGCTTAAGCTATATTACCTTTTATTTTAATCTGGTAACTTGCTATGACTAGCCTCATTCACTATGAAATCAGCACTTTTATTCATTAAATAAAATTAAAACCTTTGAGATTAGATTTTACCTTCTAAATTTAATAGCATGGGCAGACACAGAAATTATGGGAAACCAAAGATCTTTGGGAAATCACCTGCTAATCATGTCACTGCACCCTGCAGATCAGAGTTGTCAGTTCTGGGGACAAAAAGCAATCTTTCAGTCTCCATTAGGATGACTCAGTGAGAGGACGGTGTTGCTGGGAAGGTGCCTCTGCAGAGAGCAGCACAGGGGGAAGCGAAAGGAATGTGCTTCGCTTGGTGGTTGGACTCTCAAGTCAGGTTACAGCTGGATGTTCTAAGTCAAGGATGATAGTGGAGTGGAAGTAAAAGTTCAACAGCTGCCAAGCATCACAGGTGAATGAATCCACCCACAAAAGAGATTTAAACACCCATGTGTTAAAAGATCGTGGAGATAAAGATGTCAACTGGACTTTAGAATAATATTGGAGTTAGGCTTCAAAATGACAAACTCAGGTGAATAAGTTTAAACTAGTCTATAAAACTGATTATACCTCCCTATGTGTGCCTATGCCGAGGTGCTTTTACAGCTCTAACTCTAGTTATAGCAAGCAGTGTACGAAAGCTGTGCTGTAGCTTTTGATAAACTAGTCATATGCTCACATTATCTGCTGTGGGAGCTCTGAAGCCTCCCCAGTGCTAGCAGTGATGATACGTTATTGCCAAATAGTCAAAGGGCTGTTTACTCCTCTTTTTAAAATTATTAATGACATTTGGGGGGAAAAAAAAAATCAAACCTCTTAGCACCTCTATTCACAATGTTCATTCTGCCTTATCCTCTGTTATGACATCATAATTTATTTAGAGTGATATTTCAAACACTTGAATAGGGTATTTTTCGAAGGACTTTCTGCCCCTCTCATCATCCAGGCTTTTCCTACCCTGCCTTCCCCTGTACCTTTTGCTGACTTTCTGCTACAGGCTTAGCAAAGCAAAACCGAAGTTCTCACCATTCCCTTAGCAATGGTGTTATCAGAAAAGACAGATGATGTGTTGCTTTGCACAAGAAATTAGTGGTAAGAACTGATTAATGCTTACCCAGCAGATATTGAACCTGATTCAGATTTCAGACCAATTTTACAATGATGTTACTCTAGTGAGATTGATGGAGCTGCTTCTGATTTACCCTGAGGTCCATCCCTTTAATAGAAATGAACTGACTAACAGAAATATGGTCAGATTAAAAAACAGACAATGTGATTTATCAGCTACTTTTTTTCATAGACACTTTTTTTGAAATTTCTCATTTGATGTTCCATCTTGTCTAGAATTTCATTTGTGGCCCTCTTCTTGAGTGGTCTCTGTATTGACCTAAGGATTTTTCTCCTTGGTACATTAATCAGACTACATTTCCCACAGCCTATTTTAGTAGCATTCCTTTCATCTGAACAACTTCTCTTGCTTTGCAAAAAAAGACCTCATTCTACAAAGTTTTCAGCAAAAGCATTAATAGATGTTGCAACTTTCAGCACTTATTCTTTATGTCCAGTTTTGTTATACAAGTCTTTTCATTGCAACCTAATGAATGACCTAGTGATAACGGAAGAATCCCCAAGGAAATTTAGAAACGGCTTGGCAGATATTTTGGGAAGCTTACATGATACTGAGCCCATCATCTTCAGAGCTAGTTTAATGCCAGTGTATGGACATGAGGCAGTGCCTACTAGCTGAATTTCCATTTTATTTTTGAGTGGGATAGTGATGGAAGATGACTGAGGTTTTTGTTCCCAGTGCCTATGAAAAGATTGACAGGAACTTAAGGAAATGAGATGGAAAGGGTGCAGAAGATGCTGTATTGGCTTATTGCCAGGATGAGAGAGAATACGATACCAGAATGTGTCATGATGGAAAAGAAGCTCCTAGCATAAATCTAAAGAAATATTATTGAAATTATTATTGAAAAGAGAACTGGTGCTTGGCTTTAAAATTAAAAGCAGAGTCGATAAAATGACCAACAACATTCTGAAAATTTTAATTGAAAAAGTGGGATAAATTTTACAAAGAGAAATTTCTCCTTTTTTGTCTGTCACTAAGTAACACTGCTAAAAGCCCAAAAGAGCCACACAGTTTTGGTGAGAAAAAGTGTTATTGTCAATCAGGCTGGCCTTCCGGTCTTTGTCTGTAATTTAATGCAACATTTCCTATAGTAAATTCACATGTTTGAGCTAAGGTATCTCTTTAGAGAAATTATTCACTTCTATTAAATAAGGATATTAAAAATATAAAATGTTTGACCAAACTATAGGACTTAGACGCTTTAAACACACTTCTAGTTCTCTTCTGACAAAATTTTCCACCTCCTAGAAGCATTTCTTTATAATCTTAATTTTTATTTGGCAACATTTCCTAGTAAATTCACATGTTTGAGCTAAGGTATCTCTTTAGAGAAATTATTCACTTCTATTAAAAAAGGATATTAAAAATAAAATGTTCTTGACCAAACTATAGGACTCAGACGCTTTAAACACACTTCTAGTTCTCTTCTGACAAAATATAGTAAATTCACATGTTGTGTTTGAGCTAAGGTATCTCTTTAGAGAAATTATTCACTTCTATTAAATAAGGATATTAAAAATAAAATGTTCTTGACCAAACTATAGGACTCAGACGCTTTAAACACACTTCTAGTTCTCTTCTGACAAAATTTTCACACCTCCTAGAAGCATTTCTTTATAATCTTAATTTTTATTTGGCAACATTTTCCCTCTTATTTCAATGCAAATACGCACTTTAATAGATTAAACACATGAACACATTTTTGCACAGAGTATGAGCCTTTGTCCCTGTCTCACAAAGAGATTTTGGACTTGATGTTTCTTCTTTACTACAGTATAAACCAGAGACAAATTTCCTGAAAGCAGGAGAGTTAAATCGGTATGAAATTGGTATAAGCTAAAGTACGTCCCCTATATTCAGAGGACAGACAAACTGAAGTGACCTTTCAGGGGTACATGTTAATTTATTTCCATATGTAGATAAACCTTGATCTCATAATAATCAAGGAATGCCCAGACAGTGCTATGATTTTTTCCGTTCTCCTCCTGCTGTATCAAAGGTTTGGATGTAAAGTAAAAAGCCCTGCACTGTCTGACAACCCCAAATAACGTTTTGACACAGACCGTGCCAGGTACCTTCAGTCCCTGCTGTGACTGAGAAGGACATTTCTTTGCTGCTGGCCTTGTTATGTAGCAAGCTGTGTCAAGCTCCGGGCACATTCTCCCTGCAAGTGAGCACAAGTCTTTCACCCTAATACTCTTCCTTGTTTCTCAGTGACCTTTTAATTTGATTTCTAGATTTTATTTAATTTTTTCCTCATACCTTTCCTGCATGAGAACTACTCCTCTAAAGCTGGGGGGCTTTTCTCAATCATATTGTTAACATTTGGCTCTTTCTACTGAGGTTTATTTCCTTCCTTGAGCTGAGATTCAGGAAGATACTGTTTATTTCTTCCAACTTCTGCCTCCTGAGCAAATCAAAGGCATTTAAGCATGCAGATCATGAAGAGGAAGAGATGTGGGTATTATGAGCTACAAACTGGATCCCAAGGACCAGGGCAGTTTGGGCAAGAGAGTCCTCCGTGGAGCTCAGAGTCCTCAGAGAGGAGCATGCTGGAAAGGTTTGGCCAGGTGACAAAGAAGATGCGGAGACAGACTCAGGCAGAAGAAATAATGTATCAGTGCGCTTTATTTCACTGATGAAATGAAACTCCTGAGAGACCACACACACCTGATGCTTGCTCTGATGCTAAGGAGGGAGAACTGCAAGGACACTATTGATCCCTCTCTGGACTGATGCATCTCATGGGACTTCAGCGACCAGAGATGTGGACTGGGGTGCACTGGGGGTGTCAGTGGCTATACTGTATAACCCCAACAGCTTCAGACTCCTTTTATCATCCACCATCTGATAATACAGAGGACTAAAATACTCCAGAAGAGTCACACTCCAGAAATTCCTACTTTTCTCCCCTGAGTGAGGATTGTTTCTGCAGCTGGTTCAGATGCAGATGTCTGTACTGCAGACAGCTACTGGTGAGCATAATGACTCTTATCTTGATTGTGGAAACCATAACAACTTCCCTGAGCACAAGTGGTTTCTGATTTCCTTGGTGCAGATGTTGGCAATCCATAGACTGTTATGTGCTAGGTGCTGTATAGTTCTATGAAACAAAAAAAAAATAGACTCTTCTCTGTTTATCTTATTCTCCACAGACATGCTACCTGCAAATACTCTTAACTGTGGATTTCACAGCAGTTATTTTAGGGAAGTTCATGTTTCTAACCTCTGAAATCATAGAATCATAGAATCACAGAATGGTTTGGGTTGGAAGGGACCTCTCAAGATCACCTAGTCCAATGCCCCTGCCGTGGGCAGGGACATCTTCCACTAGACCGGGTTGCTCAGAGCCCCGTCCAACCTGACCTTGAACACTTCCAGTGATGGGACATCCACAACTTCTCTGGGCAACCTGTTCCAGCGTCTCACAACCCTCATTGTAAAAAATTTCTTCCTTATATCCTATCTAAATCTACCTTCTTTCAGTTTAAAACTGTCGCCCCTTGTCCTGTCACTACAGGCCTTGGTAAAAAGTCTCCCTTTATATATCGAAAGGCCACAATAAGGTCTCCCTGGAACCTTCTTTTCTTGAACAACGCCTCTCTGAGCCTCTCTTCATAGGAGAGCTGTTCCAGCCCTCTGACCATTTTCATGGCCCTCCTCTGGACCTGCTCTAACAGGTCCATGTCCTTCTTGTACTGTAAAAACAATAATTTGTTTTTTAAAAAATTGGTCACGCATTTTGCTATATTTGATTTTCTTTTTCGTTAGTCACAACATTCCCCAGTAGCTGAAAACTGCTAACTTGCAACTAGAAATAAGATTCAGGAAAAAAGATGTATCTAATTTTGGAGAGTAACTCCAAAGCCCCACTACACCACTCTAAAAGTACAAAGGGTTTTAAAGTTCAGGTACATAGTAGGACCCAGAGGAATTAATGACCTGAGGGTAAGCGCAAATAAAGCCCTCTGTGTTGTTAATGTTGTGGGTTTGGGGGTTCTTTTTACCGAAGAACTTTAAAACACATCTTGAAAGCTGCCACTGGTAACCTCTTGGCCTTCTCCTCCTCCTAACAATGTTCACAACATTAATCGAGCCATTTCAATTCTCACTTTGTGTGAGGCAGCTCGGCTCACACTGCTCTGGGTCTGCAGGTCTTTCAAGACCCAGGTGTGAAGAGCATGTTCCAAAAATAAAGGAAAAACCAGCACCAATCAACACTCCAAAATGTGTCTTGGCAGAATTACATCAGGGAGAAGCAGGAGACTGTTTTCCAGATAGACCATGGTCAAAAAACCCCTACAACTGCAGAGATTTCCCCAAACCAGAGTAGCCCTTGGGAATTTAACTTTAAACCATTCCCTTCTTTTTTATTGGCGCTGTTTCAGGGCAGTGGATTTGAGCCCAATTCCAAAAGGATCATTAGAAACAACCTCCACCCCATGCTCCAAATGATGGGTCAGCAGTTGACCCCTGATCCAAAGCAGGAAAAATTTGGTGGCAGCAGGCTGGTACCGATCATGGTGTCTCACGACTCTGCGCAGAGTTTGCTTCTCTGCGCTGTCAGTTTTATGTCTTCATTATGATATTGGGACTTGAGCCCTTAAGTCAAACCCACATTCACGTCTGGTGTTGAGGCTTTTGAATTGCATTATGTTTGTCTAAAGAAGCTTGCTGTGAATTAAGTGGGTTGTTTCACTTCTTTATGTCTCTCGTATCCCAGCCAACAAGCCGGTTTATAAAATATTCATAGCAGAAATGATGAGCCAGAAAATCAGCTCATGTTGGCATTTTCACATCCCAGCCTACAAGTGCCAGGAAGATTCCCGGGTTCATATACGTTGGGTCTGGGAGGGACCACCAGGATGGACAGCTCTGATCAGCAGCCGGTGGAGAAATTGCTGCAGTGATTGCTATGGACTGCTCTGCTGTGCGTCTGGGGCTGAGCGCCGCTCTGGAGAGCTTTCTGGACTTGGTTTGGAGGCTGCGAAGATTTGATTACATCCCTTCCTGAGCTATTCCAAAATCCTCAGTCAAAAAAAAAAAAAAGAAGAAGGAAAAAAAAAGAATAGAATAACTAGTACCTTTTCTACCAGTGCAGCTCTGCTGGCTTTTATTTATAGTCATTGGATTCAGAGTCCTGAATTAAAGAGCTGCTCAGGAAGAGGAATGTTTTTGCCCTTTCATGGATCCTTTATACAATGTGCTCAAGCTAACGCCTAACTTTCTTTTTTTTAAGCAAGTGAATGCATTTAGTGTCTCTCTGTAAAGAACCCTATGATAGCAGCTCTGTGCAGACATTTCAATTTATCAATCTCCTTTCAGAGCGCAGATGCCAAAACTGGACCCGCTATTACAGTAATGGTCTCAGTAATGCTATATACAGAGTGAATATTGTTTCCTGCATTCCTATTCCCCTAGTCATGCACATGAAGACCATGCTGCCCCTTCTTCTTTCTCCCCTCCTTGCACAGCATATTTGGTTTTGTACAAGCAGTGTTTCCTATGGCCGTTGAAGACAGTGCTTGGGGTGAGAAGGAGGGACTATCACGTGCAGCTATAGACTTTCCCTTCAGCTATCTGGTCTCTGCATTTCACTGCTTTAAAACATTGTTTAATAATGGACAGCTTTTCCAGGAAATCCAGATCACTCTCCTGTAGCGGTCTCTTCTCATCACTGTCTCACGTTGAGAAGGCGGTTGTAGGTCTCTGAAATGGGACGGTTTCCTCTGTCTAACCAGATCTTCTCCAGAGGAAGGGAAAAAGTCACTGTAGTTACCTAGAAGCTTTAATCTTAAAATATGGCCATTAGGATTTGCAGTGCTACTAGAAACATATTAGAGTGGGTTTTTTTTAAATAGTGATTATTCCTGCATCTCTTGCAGACACTTCCTGCACAGCTTTCAGGGAAAGCACAGGTCTGGAGTCCACATCTTTCAAAATATTCATTATTTTTGCCCTTTTCAGCATCACCTCATAAAAATAAATTATAGGAATTAAAATTGGGAAGGTGATGGTTTAATTTCTCAAAAGCGAAATGATCACTCAGGCTTATGGAAATTGAGTTATCCAAAAAGAAATGGGGAATATAAAATGTGAATGTCAGGTGGTTGGAAGGAGGTCATGGTGCCAGCAGGTTTGGTGTAGTCCTGGGAGCTTTTCCCCCCACAGCACAGTGCCCGTCGAGCCTAAATCCAGCGCTGGGGATGGGTATCACATCTCCATCATGACGTGCTGCTGAGCCATGTACCTCAAAAACAGGACTTCAAAAAAGGACATGGCAAAGAAAAGCCATCTCACCTCCAGGAGGATCCCCAGGGTGCCCCGGGTGTCCCCCTGGGATATCAAGTGGCTTTTGCACTGCAGGGGCAGATCCTCCAAGGGTGAAAATCAGTGTGGGTCTGGTGGGGTCAGTGCAGCTCGATGGGTTTGTACCCATGGTGTATGTGGCCGTTCGCAAAGGACATTCACAGCCTTATCTTGTTTTGCCTGTTTCTGAATTGAATTGACTTGATTATTCATGAAACAAAAGCCATTGGTAATGGATGAGATTTATGCACCACACATTTTGCTGCCTAATAATAATAATGGCTTAAAAAATTAAAATTGACTTGGCCTGTGAAGGACGTTGTGTTGTCATTGGGATGCTTTTCCTTGCAAAATTCCCACTTTGATGCTGAATGTGAAATCTCATATTAGATGGAAACATATGAGATGCTCACGGCAGCCTCTTTGTCATCCTTGTCAGGAGCGGAGGGCTGAACTCTGGGTTCTCAGAGCTCAGGGCGGTTTGAAATGTGCAGCTCCTTTTCTCCACCAAGACTTTCAATATTCAAAACTAAGTTTGACAAAAATGTGCCAAGAAATATTATGTTGAGGTGTTTTCAAGGGAAAAAGAAAGAGGGAAAAAAAATCCATATTGTGAAATAGCTGGTTACTAGAATGTAAAGTACTGCATCATTAAGAGAAGGGCACAGTGTATCTCCCCTGCTTTCTTTTAGGTCCCAATTCATCAGACAATTCCTCTTGAGTAAAACACATGCCAAACTTTATGCATGTGCTTATGTGCCTGGCTGAATACAGATGGACTTAATCATGTGTTTGTACACTTTGCTCAGCGGGTTTCTTAATTAGAGAAGTTGTTTAAAAAAAAGTCCTATGGTGATGGCTTTTCCATTCTTTCTTTAGGAACCAATGCCTTTAAAACCAGTGATATGCAATTGCATCTCAGCATGTTACAAAATATTAATTAAAGCCACACTCATGCAAACAATCCCTCTTTACCAATGAGCCCAAGGGGAAACAAATCCAGGTACCAGCAAACCACTTGTTTCTCTGAGCACAAATTCCTTTGTAACACATCTAAAAACCAGTGGTGTGATCATGAAACAAATGCCACGATAAATTAACGGATCTATTCCCATTTTCCTATGGCACCTATCAATGCTAGTTCAGTAAAGTACGCCTGACTTTCCTAGCTGAAACAGCAGGAAAAAAGTGCTGCAACTAACTGATCTCTATTCACTGGGGGAAAAACCATGATGAAAATGCCACCCTGCGTCCACTGTGGCTCCGTCAGAAAACACCAAGAGAAAGAATCTGATCCTGCAACCTCTTTGCACCTGGTTTTTCCACAGCTATTAGAAGCTTGAAGTGTACACCAAATTTTGGGCCTTGCGATGTTGCACACTCAGAAGCTGCCGATGCGTTAGCTGCAAAGGCATCAGGTTCAAAGGGATTTGTGTGCTCGAGGCTGTAAGGGCCCGGGTGAATATTTTGATTTTACAAATGATTAAAGACGCCATTCAGCCAAGCACCCGATGCTAAGCAAAGACATGAATTCATCATCACACATAAGTATATGACAGCGTTTTTTTAAAAGCAGGTTTACATTTAAGCGCTTCACGGCTTGTTTTCTTTCTATGAACAGGGCTTTCTGTGCATGTGCATACACATGCGTATATTTTGGTAGCACCCAAACTCGAGCTATGCATGTGTTCAAAGTAATGGCTTTAGAGACTCAAGCTTATGCTTAAATTAAGGAAATTTCTTTAAAATTACTCTCTAAATTAACCCTAAGGACTATCATCTTTCTTTGCCCTTGTTACCACTGACAACCCTTCAGCTCCCTCTCCAAATAGAAGAGAAAAGCTAGGTACCACTGAGGGACCACTGAAGCTCAAAATCAGACCACTTTCCCAGATAGATGGCAAACAGCAGGACATTTGCTACAAAACAATGAATGAAAAATGCTTCTAAAACGTGAATATAGGGGGGGAAATAATAGAATTTTATTAAACATGTATTTTTAGAACAGCAGCAGCTTAGATTTGATTCATTTGTTGAAAAAATTCCTACTGGTTTTGCCGAGCCTGTATAGATACAGAGGCAGGGCCCCTGTTATAGCAGCCATGAGGTAAATAGAGGAAGATAGCATCCATTTTAATAATCTACTGAGCTTTTTTCAGATGAAATTTTGGAGTCAAGAAATGACTGATCCTGTGCACATATGCAATGCTATGCAGGGAGGGAGGAAGAGGAAGAGGGGAAGGAGAGGAGAGGAGAGGAGAGGAGAGGGAGAGGAGGGAAGGGAAGGGAAGGGAAGGGAAGAGGAAGAGAAGAGAAGAGAAGAGAAGAGGAAGAGAAGAGAAGAGAAGAGAAGAGGAAGAGAAGAGAAGAGAAGAGAAGAGGAAGAGAAGAGAAGAGAAGAGAAGAGGAAGAGAAGAGAAGAGAAGAGAAGAGGAAGAGAAGAGAAGAGAAGAGAAGAGGAAGAGAAGAGAAGAGAAGAGAAGAGGAAGAGAAGAGAAGAGAAGAGAAGAGGAAGAGAAGAGAAGAGAAGAGAAGAGGAAGAGAAGAGAAGAGAAGAGAAGAGGAAGAGAAGAGAAGAGAAGAGAAGAGGAAGAGAAGAGAAGAGAAGAGAAGAGGAAGAGAAGAGAAGAGAAGAGAAGAGAAGAGAAGAGAAGAGAAGAGAAGAGAAGAGAAGAGAAGAGAAGAGAAGAGAAGAGAAGAGAAGAGAAGAGAAGAGAAGAGAAGAGAAGAGAAGAGGAGAAGCATAAATAGGGTCTGGACTACCTTGTGGACGAGGTTGAAGTAGGCACCGTTGCTCCTGCCAAGCATCAGAGGAGTGCAGACTGAGTTTCCATTCACAGCAAGGCCTTTTTTGGGGCCACAGCAGCTCTGGGTGAGCCATTCCTCCATGCAGACAGCAAGGCTGCAGCCCTGCCCTCGGCAAGGAGACGGAACATTTTGAGACCCCCCTGCTTTAGGAGCAAAGACAGCTGGAGCAAAAAGGCTCATTAAGGTCTCAACCTAGATGATAGGAATTCTTTTGCCAATTAAATACAGGGACAGCATTGTTTCATTTCCTTGCAATCATGAATTAACACTGCTAACCCACGTACACCCATTCTGTATTGACCATAACGAGCTTCAGTCTCCAAAAAGTCTGAATTTCTTGACTGCTCAGTACTCTTGCCTCCCGCTCACGGCATGGTGTGAACTCTGGGACGCTGGAGTCAGCAAAAGGGAATACACAGTAAACTACTGCAAAACACATTCTTTTTTTAGGTAGTTTTGATATGCATTTGGATTTCTTGAGTGATCTGTGGAATTCAATGGTGTGAGGATAAGAAAGCAAGAAGAGCACGTTGGAGTTGGTTAAAAACAAATAGGCAAAAGGCACACAAGAATAACATCTGCATTTATCCTTGCTAGGAGAGTCAAAACATTTTTAGTTTTATCCAAAGGAGTGTTTTGGAGATTATCAAAACATTTCACTATTATTGACACATTTTAGCTTTATCAAAATGAGGGAGCTGAAATGATTCATTTCAACTCCTTTCTTTAGAAACGGTGTCAGAATTGACATGTTCCCACAAAACATTTTGATCTTTACCGAACAATACAGTTTAGCTACAAAAGCTCTCAGGGGAAAACAACTTTTCCCTGAAATGCAAACAACTCCTGGGTTTTCCCCCTCTGCACCCACCTGCTGGAGTGTTTCTGCCAAACCCACTGCAAGGGTGAAGGATCTGGAAGGAGAGGGACGCTGGCTGGATGTCCCATAAGTACAGCAGAGCACTGTCCAGGTATGCTCCGTCTCCTGCCTCCAAAACAGTACAGCTGCATGAAACCAGTGGGTTGCTTGTGTTAATACCATAGTTGTTGTCGTGGTTTAACCCCAGCCAGCAACTGAGCACCACACCGCCACTCGCTCACTTCCCCCGCCCCTGGTGGGATGGGGGAGAGAATCGGAAGAGTGAAAGTGAGAAAACTTGTGGGTTGAGATAAGAATAGTTTAATAATTGAAATAAAATAAAGTAAAATAGTAGTAGTAGTAGTAGTAGTAGTAGTAGTAGTAGTAGTAGTAGTAGTAGTAGTAGTAGTAGTAGTAGTAGTAGTAGTAGTAGTAGTAGTAGTAGTAGTAGTAGTAGTAGTAGTAGTAGTAGTAGTAGTAGTA
>NW_008794444.1:4217126-4236962 GCF_000699145.1 Aptenodytes forsteri
TTCTTGTGCACCTCCTCGCTGGCATTTCACGGGCCTTGACTTAGTATAAACACTGCTCAGCAACAACTAAAACATCAGTGTGTTATCTCATTATTCTCAAGCTAAATCCAAAACACAGCACTATTGCAGCTACAAGGAATAAAATTAACTCTATCCCAGCTGAAACCAGGACAGTTGTCTTCTCATCCAGGCTAACCAACGTGGTGATAACCACCCATGTTGCTCTCAACACCAACTCTCTGTGGCACCGGCAGGAGCTGCAAGAGCACGGATCAACATAGTCTCCGGCCTCAAGTCTTCAGCATGCAGAGGCTCTGTCCCACCGGGTTTCAGTGCTGGAGGCAACGCGGATAATCCCAATGATGATATGGACAATCCCAAATGATACTTGTTTCCCAGAGAGGCATGGCCATCCTGATGGCTGTGTTAGATCTGGTAACTGATTTAATGCTTCTGATCACCAGATTTTGCTCACACCTTGATGGTTTCTTGCAGTAATAGATGGACTTGCAGTGGTGGGGTTTTTTTTAAGGAGACCCCAGCTAAGCAGGGTGAGAGGCCATGGGACAGCGCAGGGTCCCTGTGCAGGCATCCACATCCGTGTCCGTATCGCAGAAGTGTTTGGACTGCCCATGGGGATGTGCAGGTATTTACATTGCTCTGAGTGTGCAATCACACTCCAGACAGCTCTGAGGTGCCACAACTGCTGCTCTTCTCATTGCAGAAATTCCCAGGTTTCTCCCCAAAGGAAGTTCGTCAACAGGTGAGCAACATTTTGAGGAGCAAAGTGCATTTCCTCCTCAAGGGGGAACTGTTAAGCTGTTTCAGAGAGCAAACCCCAAGGCGGGATCAGCTATGCTCATCTCTGTCTGGGAGACCGTGGGGGTCAAGTTTACCAAAAAAAGTAGTGCTAAAGGTGCTGAAAGTTAAAAAAAAAACCCAAACCAGGCTGCAACACATCCTGCTCCAGGAATGTAAGTGTGAGGGATGCTCACTGTTTTTCTCCACACTCCCTCCACCACCACAGCTTGAGAAAGATCCTCTCCTCCTGGACGTGAGCAGCACCCACATAACTCTTGTGCCACAGCAACACGAATACGAAAGATGTACAAAAGATGAGTGGAGTCTTGAAACGCAACCTGTTTGTCACATTCCCATTCCTACCCCTTATTTTTGCTGACTTCCTTGGCATCTGGTAGCAGGAAGATGCAATTTTTTTCCATTTTGCATGAATGACACCAATGGGGACAGGGGAAAGTATATGTAGCAGAAAATAATAAGGCTTCTCCTTTGTTCCCCAAAATATCAAATTTTGACTTGATCTAACATGATCGAGTCAAAAACCCTGTGCAATTTCTCTGGTGTCAGACAGAGAAACCCATCATCTGATGAATCTCTTTGCATGCCTGACCTGAATTCCATGTGAAAGTGCTGGATGTGCTTTCTTTTGGAGCTGTTCCCTGTAAAACAAGGAAACAAACAAATTCATTCACCAGTTTGCCTTCTCTTTAAGATTATGGATTAAAAAGGTGCTTCCAGACATTGAGAATGTCCATCCTGTGTGAGCAAGAAACAACTGCACATCCCTCAGGACCAAAAAAAAACCCACCAAAAAAAACCCCCTCTCTTTTGTGTCACTTACGCTCTCCTAAGTGACACGTCAGCCTTATCAGGCATATGTTCTTTAAAAACTTCTGTAGAAATGGGGTGGAAGTTAAGAATATTTTATTACTATTTTTGGACAGCTGTTTTCCAGCCTCCGTCTGACCCTGAATTCATAAGAATATTATCTTTGGAGCCTAGGACAGGTTAGGGAAGAAAAGCCTGTTTATATTATGTCCAATTTTATATCCTTGAAATGAGGTTGAAACTAAAGCTATCCTGCTTTGTTTTAAAATAGTCTGCATGTGTCCTGAAGTCAAAGGTAATGTTGATGGCAAGAGGTGCAGGGAAATTGTCACCATCAGTGTTTTTGGGGGGAAGGAGCGGGGAGGAAACGGGGTTTTACGGCTGTGAGGAGTTCAGTGTTACAAAACCGTTCCTGCTCTTCAGCAAGACAACCAGTGGAGATGTTAAAGCCTTCTTACAGGGTGCAGGACTCACACAAGAGCAGGCAGCAGCTTGGTCTCTCCATGACAGGACAAGTCAAGTCCAAGTTTTCAGTATGAATCAGGTCGAGCAGCAACTTGAAAATGCGTTTCCCATCTATTGGCGAATGCGTCAGCTGCCAGGCTAACGCCTGTCCTCACTTCACACCTGGAACTTGTCAAAACTCATATGTTCCTGGAAAAAGCTCTGGTTTTGGCAGATACTATCCACTGAAAAAGATGCTTTTGAAATCTCCCGTTGAGCCCTATTTATAATCCAAAACTGCTTGAGTGAGGGTTGAGCTCCACTGATAAAGCACAGATTCAAATGAAAAATCACCAGGTTAGCATTTAGGGCTGTAATTTTTTTATCTCTCACAAAGTGCTGCTTCTCCAGTTCTGCAGCTCATTTTTGTCAGGTTCAAAGAGGAAGAGAGCTTTATCATTTAGAAAAGGCCAGAAAAATCTAGGCCTCTTTTTTCTTTGAATGTTAATAACCATATACTTTCTCCTCTACCAATTACAACACAACTGATGTCAATTAGTGCATGTCCATTGACTAAAATCTGTCTCATTATTTGCTGTTTTCAACAAAAAGCATAAGGACGTGCCAAAAGGCTCAGCAGCCGCCTGGCTTTTGCAGCAGCGTGTGTTGCAGAGTGAGTTAGCTCCCAGCACCCCGGGAGACGAGACTTCTGTCAGGAATTATGAGTTACATTTTCTGCCTTTGGAAGAGCAAGGAGAGGGCATGGCCAGTGCATCATTACCGGCATTATGTGTCTAGAAAATGAGCCGGCTTCGGAGACCCAAAGTGCAGGACCTGGGGAGACCCAGGTCTGCCCCGCACCCGCGGGTCTGTCTTGGCCAAGGAGCAGAGCAACACGTTGGGGAGCAGCAAGATGTGTGAGCGACTGATCAGAGCTGTCCTCATCCACCTGAAATGGTGCTCTGGAGAGGGACATGAGCATGAGGGAGGAGGAGGAGGGAGAGAATAGCTCTTCATGTCCTTCAGGTTGGAATATTTTAATTTGAGCTCATTATTTCGCCAATAAAACTCATGTTAGAGTGAGAAGTTGACGCTGCTAAAGTGTTTGAGACTTAAACAAAGAACTCAGGGGCTCCACGCTGTGAAGAATCAAACCCAAACACAAATATTTTTTCACTATAAATTTTTAACAAGAAACAGCATTTACATGCTTGTACAGCTAACACCAAGAACTTTTGGGGAGTTTTTTTCAGTGATTTCAAATTAACCAGTGCCCGGGCCAAAGAAGATGACGTTCACAATCAGAGTCTGCCTGGTATCTCGCTGGTTGTCTTGGTTCTTTTTTTTTTCCCCAGAAAAATGCTCTGCAGAGACCAGTGTGTAGTTTTATGGCCAGGTATAAGCAATCTATTAGGGAAAACCTCCAGGTTCAAAATTAGAAAGTTAGGGAAGTGATCGTGCCCCTGTACTTGGCACTGGTGAGGCCGCATCTCGAATACTGTGTTCAGTTTTGGGCCCCTCACTACAAGAAGGACGTCGAGGTGCTGGAGCGTGTCCAGAGAAGGGCAACGAGGCTGGTGAGGGGTCTGGAGAGCAAGTCTGATGAGGAGCGGCTGAGGGAACTGGGGTTGTTCAGCCTGGAGAAAAGGAGGCTGAGGGGAGACCTCATCGCTCTCTGCAACCACCTGAAAGGAGGTTGTAGCGAGGGGGGGGTCGGTCTCTTCTCCCAAGTAACAAGCGATAGGACGAGAGGAAATGGCCTCAAGTTGTGCCAGGGGAGGTTTAGATTGGATGTGAGGAAAAATGTCTTTCCTGAAAGAGTGGTGAAACATTGGAACAGGCTGCCCAGGGAAGTGGTGGAGTCCCCATCCCTGGAGGTATTTAAAAGACGAGTAGATGAGGCACTTAGGGACATGGTTTAGTGGACATGGTGGTGTTGGGTCGATGGTTGGACTCGATGATCTTAGAGGTCTTTTCTAACCTTAATGATTTTATGATTCTATGATTCTAAGTTTTCTGTGGCTACCTATTTCCACAGGGCTGTGAAAGGGCATGCTGAGATTGTGCTTCAATAGGAAAGAAACCAATACTGCCAGGCCAAACTCACTCTTCCATAAAATAAAGTCCAATAAAGTCCAACAGTGACCTTCCTCTACTTGTTTCTATAGTAATACCCAATCCCTTTCCTACAATAAACCCAGTCCCCTGTTTTGAAATTAAGGATGACTTGCAGCTGCTGGGACAGCATAGTCAGAGCTAGATGTCTGTTTGAGTCATCAAATGGGAGTGGGATTCCTTGGAAAGACTCACCTGGTCCATGAGTTGTTGGACACCCTTGAAGATCCAGGTCTAAACCTCTTCATGCTAAATGCATGGACAGTGTTGTGCAGAAAAGCTCGTTTCATGGAGGTCCTTGGAGTTCATGCTGCTGGGACATTAATGGACTGCGTGAACACAGCAATGAAGGAATTTGAGGAACTGATGCTTGACCATTTTTCCCATCCCTGTCTTGGGTATATGGTCCCAATCACCACCAGCAACATTGTCTGCCTGTTTTCAGGAGAACACTACTCTAATACCTTGTGAGATAGTATCATCTTTCCTCTTTTCAAACTAATCTCACAAGAAGAATTATGGAAGTCTTTTACTGCTGGGGGAACTGAGATGTAGAGATTCAGTGACACCAGTGGCCATAGAGTCCAGAGAAATGATGGAGTTACATCTCATGTGCAACTTTTATAATGTACAGCTTGGAAAGACTTGAGTCATTCTTGTATTGGCCAGGAACTGCAGGATTCCCTTTCTGTTGTGGGCAAAACCAGAAGGTCTGAACAGTAAATGATGCTGAACTCCCCTGCACGAGCAGATATCCTGTGGGGACTTCAGCCGTGCTTTAGCATTTGTCTTCAAGTAGACATATGCCTTGCAACCTGCTCTCCAATGTTTATTTGTCCGAACAACTTGTAGATGCTTCAGGCCACAACACTGAGTCCTTTGGTGAAAAATGTAGACAGGAAAGAAAGAGGAAGAAACACCAATTTGGTTTTCAGCCGGAATTTTATCCAGTCCCTCTTTAACTGTAAGCCCTTTGCGTGGGGCCTGATGCATTACAAATGCATCTGCCTCCATATATTTTCAGTAGGTTTTCAAAAACATGGATACTACTTCAAAATCAAGGCAGTCACAGGCATGAGGTGTCCTGAGCATGGCAGATGAGAATCAGATTTGTTGCTTGTTTTATGTGCTGGTTTGAGAGCTGATTTTTTTTTGGAAGGGGAGGGCAGGTTTGGAAATGGTTATTTCCTCTCCTTGAAGCTTCCCCAAACTGTGACAGAGCAGAAGGGGCTGCAAGGTGCATCTTGTACGCAGATATAACTAACAGACAAAAAGCTCCTTACATTCAAGACAACAGAAACGCAGTGAATATTCTTATTGCTTGCACGCTGGAGCAAATTTGTTGCTGCCTCATGCATGCTTCATTCACATATTCCTTTCCTCCTTGGCCCTGCGGCTTTGCCGTGCTGGTGGCAGGTCCCCTCCCCAAGGAGTGAGGTCTCTCACGTCCCACCTCGGATGCTCTCAAACAGAAGTGGCAGTGAGCCTGATAGCCAAGAGATTAGCGCATGTGGGAGGTAAAAACCCTTGTGAAGAGCATGCTTGATATATTAAACACTATCCACTCCCTGTTTTGAATAACAATTTGATTATTCTTAGCTGCATTCGGAAGAGAAGAATGCTTCTAATCCTGTTTAACCCTCTTAGGTTTTTGAATTAGTTTCCTAAGCTTTTTGGGATAATGAAAAGGCATTACTGTCATCTGGCACCATTTCTTTCCTACCACCTCGCAGACCCCCAGCCCTGGTGACCTGTGATGCAGCTGAGCATCCCCCGCGATGCTGGAGACCCCAGGAACCTGCAGGGTGGTAGGTGCTGCTTGCACAGGACTAAGAGGCAACCTCTCCCACAACCATCGTGCACTTCAAGCTGTAATTTCCTTGAACTTTGTGACCCTTTGTGACCTACAATTGAATCCAATTTAAACAAACAAACAAAAAAACAAACCCCCAAAACCCCAACACTGGAGTTTGGAAAATTCCTCCCCTCTCAATTTTTCTTAGGATTTGGCATTCACAGTTCTTTGGTCCTTGTGAGCTGCTCTCCTGTGTCTGTTTTGCTTAAGCAAGGTGGGAAAATATGTGTGTGCATGTGTGTATGTGTGTGTGTGTGTCTAAATCGGCAGGCTTCTCTGGGAGTTTTCATTGATGGAAAATATGTGTGTGCATGTGTGTGTGTGTGTGTGTGTGTGTCTATATGGGCAGGCTTCTCTGGGAGTTTTCATTGATGAAATACCTTGTTCTTTTTCTCTTGGCTGGGGACAACGTCTGTGCTTGGCTTGACAGCAGTCAGCGCTTCCCAACCGACATGGGTGTCTCAGGACTGTTTTGCCAAAATGCTGGGTTTCAAGCTGAGCTCTTGGTGATTTCTTTTTTGTTTGTAGGAAAGGTAAGTGGCTCATCACTGGGATCTGCCGTTACGCTGTTTCCTTCTCCCTGAGACGGCCCAGTAGCATTGTGCATTCCCTCTCCCTCAAGGAAAGTTAAAAACCAGTTGAAGTAGAACAGGCTGCATGAGCTTTCTTCTAGCTGCCGTGGCCGAGTAGATAATTCACTTTGTCAGCAGGAGACACCATTGTGCCCCCAATCAATAAGGCTGACACAGGCGAGCGTCCCTTCTTATTAAATGCTCCCCGTCTGCTGAATTTGAGTCACAACTCTATTTTGCAAACACACATCATATACATGGATACATTAACAGTCAATACCTTTCCCCTGTTGTTTGTTAGGTAGATTGGGAGACACCGGGGAGTTTTAAATTTTATTCCCAGCGAGGGAGGGATTTTAATGTCATTACTCACACTGAGATCTTCTCCGCTCTACAAATAGGCCATTGATTTTAATGGGGCAACTTGTAGCGCGAGGCATTATTTAGTGTGATTAAGAGTATTATAATTTGATGACTTCTGTTCGTTACCATAATGGGATGTGCAGATAGCGACAGGATAACTGGTCATTGGTTTCCCACTGAAACGAAGAAAGTGTGTGTGATATGGGAGGTGTAATCTGTTCTCCAGCTCTGGGAGGTATAATTGAAACGAAGGGGAAGATGGTGAGGATGGCATTTGCCTGTATTGTATGGCTGTTTCTGACTGTGGGACAGCATTTGCAATTTCCAGAGTTTTGGAAATTTCTGAACTTTTTCCATATTTCTCTCTCCTCTAGGAAGTTTCAAACAAACTGGACCGAGTTTGCTCATTTCCAGTTCAGCCATAGTCCCCAGGGCTTTGGGGCTCTTGCAGTACAATAAATGTCTCCCAGCTCTAAATAACTAAAATGAGCAGGTCCCCAGGGGTCCCTCAGTAGGGACCTCTCACGCAGCCGTGCCCATCGGCCGGAGGCTGCGAGGAGCTCTGTCACCCTGAAAGCTCCTTCCTACCCCAGGCACCATGGAGTGGAGGGGAACTGGTGTCCCCTGTCCTGGGTGGAGAGCAATCTCTTGCCCAGGGATGTCACACATCACACGTTTGGGCTCTTCCTCAAGTCGCCCAAGAGCAGGGGACTGGCAGAGGCACTCAGACCTCCTCCTTTGCCTCCACTGCTCCCACCACTGTGGTGCCTCCAGCACATCTGGGGACATCAGGAAACACATGTTTTATTTTGGTAGGATGGAAATAATTTTTTGGTCAGGTTTGTTTCATCCACAGCATCATCATTCCCTGCACCGAGGAAAGCCGGCAGCATGGGTGAGCAGGGAAAGGTACAAATACCATTTTCAATGGCAGTTTTTGATGCAATTGCCCCGTGCTTATGGGTCAAAACCCACGGAGAGGATTAGCCTTGCGGCAGCAGGTGGCCTATTTCATTAGAAGCAGCTTTTCTCCTAATAGGGAGAATGGGCAAATCTATCTTCCTACATAAATCGGAGAGATTTACACAGCAGCTCGACAAGTTCAATTCATTTGTCTATGTCTTAATCAACTGTTCAAAGTACAGGAATTACGGGTAATATCTATGAGCAACTTCATCTCAAAGTGAGTTTTATTTTGAATTGTTTTCCCTGCTCCTCCTGCCTTTTATTGCCTTTGTACTGGCTAAGGTTTCTGATTTCGGGGAGAGCACCCACAGTGAATATTTTTACAGAAAGAGCTAAGATGAGTCATTTACTCCATCCATACAAATGATGGCGAAAAAATTGAACTTTCAGGGACTAATTACATAGAGATTTTTAAATCAAGGCTTCCAAATAGTATATAATATCTTATGCGGCTGCTAATATGACAAAAAAATCTGCTAGATAAAGAACAAAATAGAAAGACTGGGAATATTTAGGACAGTTTAATGATGAATTAAGGAATTACCATTGTTCTTCCTGGGGATTTTAATTTGAATTGAAGAACATTAAATGCCCCTGTTTCTTGCCTCATTTAATGCCACCAGGGGTAGTCTGCTCACTTGTTTTCTGGTCGTGTTCCCTGCAGTACAACCTATCACGTTAATTGTATTCTCACATTTTTATTACATTCTTTCCCCCATCCCCCAGGACAAGAAAAAGTCTCCTTTGGAGAGATCAGATGCTCTCCCCTGAGACATGTTCTCCCCAGCAGAGCTCTCATTGCAGAATGGTCCTCACCTGGCTGGGCTCCCCCAAGGCAGCCTCCCCAAAGAAGACACAAAGGGAAAAAAGGTGATCACCAGTGAAAACTGTTTCCCTGCCACCAAAATGTCAGCAGCCAGTGCTACCTGTCTATGTGTGTATAGAGGCATACATGTTATAACTTGCTTTATTGTCCATAGTTAAAGCAAGGGAGGGCCAGCCTAGCACATGCACCCATCCTCTCCGGGCTGCAGGATTTGCAGCAGCTGCTGGGTCAGGCATTGCAGATGCCTGGTTTCATCTCATCCCTGTTACCAGCTCAGTGTGTCTACCCTGGCGTCGCACTGATGGGACGGCATTTTGGCACCTGCGGGACCGGCTCCTTGCATGCTGGCACGCACCCTCCGCCCAGTGCCCAGACAGCATCTGAAGGACTGTGAGGCAATGGGGCCATTTCCATGCAGTCACTAATAAGCAGTAAAATCTGGCAGTGTCCTTCATGCCTCCCCAGGTTTGCTATCAGTTTTGGAAGGTGTTACTAATTTTACTGCTAGCCTATACATCAGCCTGTGTTCTCTCAAACACTTCTTGATGGGCTTGGCTTGAATTTCTAATCCATAATGAAGTCTGGAGCTGAGCTAATTAAACATGAGCTGTGGTTTCATTTCAAATCTGTGCACAGGTTGTCCTCAGATGAACTACAGTGAAGGCCTAGATTCAACACAACACGTGCCTTGAAGGACCAAACTCGGTGTGCACAAACGTACCCACAGAGGCTGTAGCTCTGCAGGGCAGAAGGACCGATCATTGCGAGCATCAGCTATTTGTGCAACAGCATTTTCGATGGGCCAGCGTTATTTGGTCTGATCCTACATGATTTGCTGGGAGTTTCAAGGTTCTTCCTTGAATAAAGGGCAGCAAGAACAAAACAGCTCCTGAAAACGTTCCTGCATCTTGCAAGTGAAGAGCGGGATTTCACTCACTAATTAAGGAGGTAAGAGTATGCCCTTTCTCTCCTCCGAGGAAGCAGGCTCTGTGCAGGCTGCAAGGGGGTTAGCAGCTTGCTGGAGGACACACGGTGGGTGTGGAACAGTGCAGAGCTTTGAATTCCTGCACGGCGATCCCTTGCTCGCTGCCCTCCTCTCTGGGTGGAAGAGACCACTGCTGTTGGGTGTTTCACCTCCCGGGACCCTCAGTGGAGGGATGTGGTTGCTGGTACTGGGGCAACTGTGGACCCTCTCTCCAGAGCCACTATTTGTGCAGCCGGGGCTGTTGCAAAGCTCTTGCAATGAACCCAACCCAAGCAGGCAATCGCATCTCAATGCAATTATAAAGAAATACAGCGTTTTCAGGCTTAGAGAAAGCTGTTGCGGGCATTAGCAGTGCAAAGTGAAAAATGCTGTTCTCTTACTTGCTCTTCTCATTTCTGAAGCTTCAGTCTGACTTGATTTATTCCAGCTACCTTGTGGCTTTTCTACATTTAGAGAAACAGACTCCTTTTTAAAGTACTGTTTTAAAAGGTGTTTTCATCTTTCTTGTCTAGATTGAATTGATATCACAGCTTGTTTGTCCCTGACGTTAGTAAACAAACAAATGCATTCTTCTGTTGTTAAATATTAAGAGAGTACCAAGTACAAAACAGATGATTAATGACTTGGATGCTTCCACCTGGCAAACCAAATTACTGAGGATATTGGACAGCACAAACTTCATAATAGATTGATTATTCCATCCCTGCTTAAACGTAGGGTAGAAGGAAAACAAAACCAGATGACTGGTGAATGAACCATTCACGCATGGACTCAGACCCTGAAACTTCCCCTAGATCATTTTATTGACCTGCTTGTAAAGCTCTGAATATTCCATTAGTGCCAAACTTTGGAGACGAGAATGGTCAGTGCATAGTTGAGCCCCGATGCAAGCAGGTCCTGCAAAAGATTGGGTGAGCCTCTTTCCTACATGAAGCCAAGAATGGAAATTCCCCTTTGTTTCAGCAAGACTAGTACTTGATTTTGGTTCTTCCTCTGCAAGCACCTAACTGGACCCCTTGTCACACACTAGCCCCCGTTGTGCACAGATAAACCCCTTATTTTAACTGATAACAAAACTCTCCTCCTTGTTAAAGATGGGGGATATCTTTTTACAAACTGTTTTTCTGAAGTGCTGATGAAACACCACCAGCTCACTTTGCAAACATAGCTCACATTCAGCTTTATTTTGCCATTTTGGAATAGAGCTGAGACCTTTCTGAACCAGTCAAAGTGAACCACGCCAGCCTCTGAGCGGGCACACGTTCAGCCTGGCGTACATTCAGTTTTGTATGAGCTTTTGCTATTTCTAAATGCTGAATGCTGAGGTGACACCTACCGAGGGAATACCAGGTTTCCCTCCCCCACGTCTGATTTGCAAAACCTCCAGAAACCTTTTTTTTTTTTTTTCATTTCAAAATCAAATGAGTCAGAAAGAAATTTCAGAATGACTTTTTTTAATTTGCTGCTCAGCGTCCTGCCCACACAGATGGACTCTTCTCCCTGGCAAAAAAAAATGTAAGTTCTTCTCATCGCTGTTTGACTTCTGTTCACCAGCTACAAAAAGGGCTGGAGAGGACAAACTTCATCCCTGTCCACATCTGATGGTGGGACTGTGGGAGCGGGGCAGCTCCGGGCACAGCACACATAAATTCAGGTGTAACGGGTGAGAAACGGTGGTGTTGCTTTTCCAGTGTTGCTCCTGAGAGTCCCTTTCCCCCAGTACCTGGTACCCTCAGTGTCTGGTATGATGACTATACGACCAAGGGTTTTTTTTCCAGAAACACAGCACCTCTGGCTGTTTTCTTCCTCTAAGAGGCAGCTTTGAAATAGTAAGAGATGCAGAGAAGTGGTGAATCCCAATTTACAGGTTCTTATTTTTTAAGCAGATGAGTCATTTATGTATTTTGGCAATCAATTAATCTACATTAATAGCAGGCTTAGCTGCCTATAACCAACCTACCCCTAGCAAGGGAGATCTAATGGGGTTACAAGGCACTTAAAGATGAAGCTCTGAATGAGAGAAAGAGAAAAACAAATGTTTTCTGCTCTGTTTAAAGGAAAGATTATTCAGAAAAAGAAAAAAACAACCAACTGTGAAAGGCTTTAAAAAAATCCTATTTCTCTTTTCCTCCCCTCAAAAATGAAGTTTTTATTGCTTTTTGTGGTCAAGCCTAAGACAGGTTTTGCTATTTGAAAACAAACTGCCATCAGCCTCCAGCAAATAGAACTTGCAATCTCTGGTTTCTTCAAGCCAGCTATGATTTTTTGCCTTCATAAATATTTATTTCCCCTAGCCAAGCAAGAAATCCAGTAGGATTCATTTGATTAACCACACATTTCTGTACAATCCACTGCAGAAAGTTGAGGAGAATTTGTAACCAGACACATGATGGAAGAGGGGCTCAGATTGCTCAGAGGAGTGAGGCTGGTGGGATTTCATCCCGTGTCTCACCTTGCGTTGTCCTATGTGGGTACCTTTTTAAATCCTTAGGGGAGTGAAGCTCCTGTCCCTTTGGGACTGTAAGTGACATTTCATATTTATCGTACGTGCAGGAGGCTGCTCTGTGTCTTTCCAAAAAGCTTTCTCCAGCTAGGGCGTGAGGTTTGACTCCACTGTCACAATGAATGTTTGCCAGCTCCCCAGTGCTGAGGAGCACAGCCAGGCAAGTCTCTTGGAGAGCATTAAGGTACCAGACAAGAGCAAGTGCAGGATGTAGTCAGGACAGTGGGAAAAGGCTGTGCTTCTAAATGTGGTTTGTTAAATCCAGCACTCTAAAGCAATAATAAATGTGGAACTTCAATGGGGTAGACGAGGCTGTAGGCTTACTCCACGCAGTTTTTCATGGTTAGGGTTAACTTGTTCGTGTGCACCCCAGGACAGCACCCAGACGTGTCAGGTCTGGCAAGCACACGTCTGTGCGTGAGGGCTCCCACCAAGCACAGATTTGGACCTTTTTCTCCATGTGCAGCTCTGCAGGCTGCGCACACAGGCCATGTTCGGAGACACTCTTATTTCCACCAGCACTGGATCAGGCCCCAGTGCAATTCCAGGAAAACCTGTAAGTAGCAGCGAGTCCCTCCCGTGGGCACCCACATGAACGCAGAGGAGGGGCAGGTGGTCCCAATGTGCCAGGAACCAGCAGTGGAGCATCATCTCCAACAGTTAGAGGTCAGGTTGTGCCAAGAAAAGGTGTTTTCTCTCCTGTTCTTTGCAGATTCATGAGAGTTCCTGCTCATAACAGCTGGTTCCTATGAAAAGCCAGTTAAGTGGTGTGTCAGCTGCAACCACACAATCCTGCCAGGCGTGCCGGCTTGACCGGTGACCTTGGCTACATCTGAGCCTGACAGTGCACTGCCCATTCAGGCCTGATGTCCATGCACTGCGCTTGAGTTTTGCAAAGTACCACCGTTATCCTGCCTTACCCTTCCAGAAGGCAGATGGATAAGAAGGTGGAGAGAGCTTGTATCTCCTACTGCTGCTGTAGACCAAAATGCCTTTTCCTTAGTGCGTAGACCTTGGCATACCAAGGAGCAACTCTAGACAGAGGCAAAAGGCACAACCCACTTCCCCAAACACATGAGCCGGTTTGGAAATAGTTTGCAAATAGTTAAAAAGGAGCAAGTGTAATCCAATGGTGAGCTTCTGCCTTACATCCTCTTGTGCCTGCTTCCCAGGAGCCCACTGAGTGCTACAGAGATGCCCAAGCCAGTGGGGACCCAGGGCAGGAAGCATGCATGGCTCCAGACACCTAGACCCACGCTGACTCCATCCATCAACCAGCATCTCACATCGCGCTCTCCTAGTTTGACTTCTGAGATTACCCTGGTCAGGTTGTGTCACAGGCAGATCCGCTCAAGCTTACCAAAATAATTTTTTGTTTGCCAGTTCAGGACAATTACTTTGCCACTTGGGCAAAACAATGCCGCAGTTTTGTGTTGCGTTGAAACAGCTCCTTAAGCAGACTTGGTTGAATGGTTCTGGCCAGCTGTTTTAAGACCAAAATGAAATCTTCTTTAAAGAAGGTAGGCTCTACATAAGGTCTCAAAAATTTGTTCTTTTAAGATCTGCAGACTCTTCTGGAAGCTCAGCTGAATGTGAAACCAAACCAGGAAATATTAAGAACAAGAAATGTGCAGCACGCTCTATAAGTCAACAAGATTGCTGCAAGTTAGCACTTCTGCACAGCAGGTCTTGCTCATCTGATCTGCTCTTTCCCCAAAGACATACTTTGCACTTTGCACATCCTCCATCAGCCGAGCAAGCACAATCTTTGTTATAGCACCTCTGACACCCTCCATTCTGCTCCAGCTACTCCTGGTGCTACATTTGTTCCGCCGCTTGCTTCATTAATGACTTTATCCCAATTACTATGGCACACTGTACTCCTGGCAACTGTTTCTCATAGCTTTCTATTCGCAGTGGCTGTGGGCTCGTGAAACATGGTGTCTGTGGACCTGCTGGAGGTGAGGCATGGTGAAGGGAGAGCAGGGGACTGAAGCAAGCCATTTCACTCCGTAAATCAAAATCTAATAAAAATGGACAAAATCTCTAGTTGCGTTTTGCACAGGCTTTTTTTCATGACCATAGTCAATAGTATGACAATAAAGTTGATCCCAGAATAAACCTGGATTATCATGCATGTTTGGTTTGTTTGATAAATGAATCATCAACCCCTTGATAATCCCAGCAGTATACTTAGATTTGTGCAGTACTGCAAACAAAATGGGAAGTTCAATGTTTATTTGGATAAATGTCCATTAATTTTTTTCCTTTTCTCCTCCTTCAAAGACTTCTCCAGCCAGCTCTTAGAAAATCAAAGCACTTTTCTCTTTTTTCCTTCATACACAGCTCAATGCATTTGCTAATATATGGCTGCTAGAGCTGAGTTAATTTTAAACAGAAAGCGCCATAATGATGTAGGTCATTTGGTCACCCACAAAGATCATCTCTACTGGCTCAGCTACATCTTGTACATGCTGATGAGAGCTCCAGATCACGTACTGGCTGAGATCCTCTGGCACCACACAGCTCTGAGGCAGCAAAAGGGCCCCACTCTCTGGCTTCGTTAGTAATAAAAAGCAGTGTATGTGTTTGAGGCTAGGAGCGAGGCACCCCAGCCTGGACCAAGCCACCATTATGGCTTGGTGCAACATCACCCAAAAGGCACCTGACTTGGTGCAAGGCAAGAACCAGACACCCGGTGCAGGGGCTTTTTGGGTGGGGATGGAGGTGCAGGGGAGGCCCAGGCAGGGCAGCTGGAAGGGGAGCAGGAGGGAATTGCGATTGCTGGGGGGCAAAGACCGCCCCCGGGTGCGGGGGTTTTTTTGGGTGGGGATGGAGGTGCAGGGAGGCCCAGGCAGGGCAGCTGGAAGGGGAGCAGGAGGGAATTGCGATTGCTGGGGCTGCACGCAGCAGTGGGGTGCACAAAGCCTTGCTTGGTCTCTGCAAGTGAAACCAGGACGGCCACAGCGATGTTTCAGACTGATCCTGACACCTCATTTCTGATGCAGAGAGGCTGAGCCATTGCCCTGTCTATCACTGCTAAATGAAATGTAGCTAATTCTCCTGCAGCAGCAAAACTCGGAGAGGAAAAAACCCCAATGGGCTCATTTGCAGTTGCAACCAGATTGCAAAGGTTGAGGGAGAATTTGGGGCCCTGGATGCCCCGTTCCCCCTCGTCGTGCGCCAGGCTGTAGCCTTGCAACAAACACTATGTGCCCGAAACAGAAACACAGATGATTGCTGTGAGATTCTTTGAAGGGAAGAAGAGTTAAGATAATTATATTTTTTTTGCAGCCTTTCAACAGTTCCTCTGTAATCATGGGAATTGCTTAACCACACACCGATTTGCTTTGCAAATGTATTGCTGTTATCTGACACCCCTGAAAGCTGTTACGGCAGTGTTCAAGGGGGCAGGCAAAACATTTCAAGCTGGTGGCTGAGCGCGGCTCCCTGATGTGGGGATGCTGAGCCACCACCACGCCGAAGCCAGCAGGAGGGAGATGGGGAGAGAGCCTGGGTCCAGCCGTGCTCACTGTCCTTGCAAAGGTCCCCTTTGCAGTACCTGGGGCAGCGCCATGTACCCGCTGTGATAGGAGGGCGTGCGGACCAAAGATGTGTCCCCTACATCTCCTGTCATCCCACGGGTCAAGAGTCAGAAGTCCCTTCTGCCATCCCTTGCCATTAGCCTGCGATGGCACTGGCAAAGCCCGGGAAGGCTCTGATGAGAAAAGCAAGGGAGTAAATAGCCTCAGGAAGGTAAAGGACTAAAGTACCGGCTGTACCGAAGGCTTTTATCTCTACCAAGAAGCACAAGCGTTTCTCAGTAGCTTCTGCAGTAGTTGCAATACTTTCCGAAATACTTTCTGCAGTAGTCCAAATAGCTTGTGCAATAGTGGCAGCAGCACAGCAGGCAGGGGAGCAGCTGGGAGAAGCATCTCCTTTGCACTCACGTGCCGACTGGAGAAGCGCAGGCAGGTTTGCTGTGTAGTCTACCCACTCAACCAAACCCCTTTATATGATGCCATGGAGACCCCTCAGTCCCACAATGACCCCAGAGCACCAGCTTCAGCTTGGCTGGGCTCTGCCATCCTGCCTCAAAACTGCCAGTTAATCTCAGTGCCCTGGTACAACCTTTACACTGGTCCCTGCCTCACTCTGCAGATGGTCCCCTGGAAGCGAGTAGGACAACCTGGATTTCCAGGGAAAGCTGAAGGGTTGTCTCCTGTCCCATGTTACACAACACACAGCTACGTGGCCAGAGGAGCATAGAGGTGTCTGGGGGATGACTGACCGCCCCATCATGATAGAGGGCTGTCCTGCCATCAGATGACTCCTACGAGGCATGCACCATTTCTACCTTTTTACTTTGTTTCTTAAGCAATTGCCCATTTGGAGGCGAATATTTCAATCTGCGTCTTTTTGTAATGGAATTGAATTTGCAGTTTGATGGCGGCTATAGATCAATACATACTTTCCCTGAAAGCAGCAAGAGATTGCTTGTGGAAGGTAACAAGATTAGTTAAGTTAAATACCATTACAACTGGAATTGTGGCGAATCGTTTGTGCCATGGTCTCTTGATTAGCCTTATTACTCAAACTGCCACAATCCATAGCTGAGTTCTCTTTGCATTGTCTATTACGGCAGGTCTTCCTCCACTGGCACAGTGGGGCTGTCCTCCCTCTCAGCCCTGCCTTGAGGAAGCCTGCCAAGAAGTTGGTGAAACACTGGCACAGGTTGCCCAGAGAGGTGGTGGATGCCCCATCCCTGGAAACATTCCAGATCAGGCTGGACGGGGCTCTGAGCGACCTGATCTAGTTGAAGATGTCCCTGCTCATGGCAGGGGGTTGGACTAGATGGCCTTGAGAGGTCCCTTCCAACCCAAACCATTCTGTGATCCTAAGCTGCCATGTCTGCTCCTCTTTGTGAGCAGAGGGAACATGCTCTTCATGCCCTGCCCTGCTGGCACATGATGCTCTTTTAGACGGGTTCAGACCAGTTTGTGGTCCATGTGGAGTTCATTCTGCCAGTGATAGTGAATATGGCCAAGGTCGCTTTATTAGCGCTAATGCCAGATTTTGTTTGAACTGAGCTTGTTCTTTCAAACATTTCTCCTAACATTAAGAAATAGAGCAGATAAAAAAGGTAAAGGGGATGCCAGGCTGACCCCATTGCTCCTGAAGTCAACACAAGTAATTCCATCAGCTTTCTTGGGCTCCCCAGGTTTCCCAGAAGTTATGTTGAAATATCTTTTAAGTGATTTAGGAACCTATATCCTTCTGTTCAGTAGCTGACAGTGAGGCACCTACATCTCACCGGGTTTGGTGGTACTGCAGTGGTGTCTGTACTCCCTTTGGAAAATGTGATACGGACTTTGTTTAAACATGTTCCCGTATGTGGCAACTTCTCCCTGCTCTTTGCTTGTTGTCTCCCTCTGTTTTCTCTGCTGTTTCCCAATAGCAGTTTGTTTTTCTCTTCTCAGCTAACAAAATCGTGTGCTGTGCAGCACACAGCTGGCAGGGAGGTCGGTCAGCCCGCTGCATCTCCCCAGCAGCCAGCTCATCTTATCCATGATCACCAGTGGCTCTGACCCAGGGATTTGTCCCCCCACAGAAAGGCAGAGCCACTTCTGGCTTACAGCCCACGGTGAGCAGCTTTCTCCATTATAAACCACTCAGGGGGCACGTGAGCGAGCTGGCAGGGCAAGGAGACAGCGTGATGGATAACCGAGCAGCAGCGAGATCACACCATTAGTGATCTCAGGCTCTTTTGACATGGTGAGCTGACATCTCCATAAATACTGCTCGGGCTGGTGCCCAGGGCTCTGTATTTCTCGGAGGTGGCTAGCTGTTCAAGTATTCATCTGCTTGTCTTCCCACACACAGCAACCAGACCTGCAAGTGCTTTTAGGCTAAAGTCATTGCATGCACATGGGTTTGCTGGAGCCAAAGAGCCCTTGAGTTCTGTCCAAAATTTCAGAGGTCAATAAGTGGAAGCTCTGAGAGAAGTCAAGTTAAAAAAGAAAAAAAGAAAAAAACCCAACCCAAATTATTCAAGAGCTGCTTCTGTTCCATACCTTTGACATGCAACTGGTACATGGGATGTTGAGTAATACAAATCCCTATCTTGCAGAGAAGAAAAACCAAAAGGAGGTGGTTTTGGGGACTGATGTTGCCAGGTTGCTCTGGAGCCTGGGATGAGATTCTGCTTCTCAGGATGGCTGGCAATCCCCTGTTCCAGGCACTCAGGCTAATCTTCTGAGGTCTCTGGTTCACTGGTTAAATTAGGAGGTTTAGGAAACTGCACAAGACCAGAAATCTGGCCCAGCAGGCAGTTTTTATTTCATTCTGTTCTGAAAAATGAAGTCTATGTTTTTTCCCCAAAACTGAGTATTTAAGGCTGTGTTGCTCTGATGTTAGTATAAAATAATTGTAAAACTGTTTCCTGTTACACCATTAGCATTGAAACAGAGCGCTTCTCTGCTGCTGAACCAAACATTTTCTCTCTCATAGAAAAGCCTGGCAGTTGGTGCAATCCCACATTCAGTTTAGCTTTTCAGGGCTCGGAAGAGGAGGGTCAATGTTCAGGGAGAGATGTGGGACCACGTCTGGCTGAGCTGCGCCAGGAGGTACATTAATGGGTAAATCGCGTCCAGCAGAGCAAGGTGAGCCCCCATGACTCTTTGCAAGCTTTCCACAAATAGCTCGTGACATTTTCAATTATTGAAAATAACCTGAAAAAAGCCAAAAACACACCGGACAAATCCCCAGCCACTTTTTCAACCCGTTTTTGGGCATCTGTGTAACAACCTACTTTTGACATGCGCCATCAGTGACATTCCCCACCAAGTTCAGAGCAGACTGGAGCTGTTCGGTGGCTTTAATATTCAGGTATTTAATGAGATGCCCAATTAAGCTGAACCACAGCCATTTGTGCTGCCATTTATTACAGAAACCCAAGGGAGTTAAGTGACTGACTCATTAGGATTTCAACATATAGATCCTTAATGTTTTTAAAAAATAAAAAAAAGAGAAAACAATTTCTTTACACTGTTTTGATGGAGAACAGAGGATTAAAAAGGGTAGAACAGGAAGGTTGAGTGTAGTGCAGCATTTCATGCAGAGCAAAGGAGGTGAGGCAGGGACTGTTTCACAGGCGAGGACATGCAAGACATGGGAAAATTTTGGCCTCTGCAATTTGCATCTCCCCAGCCAGAGCCAGACGCCATTTCAAATTTCAGAGAAAAGTTAACAAGATCAAAACCTGCTTCACTAAATCTCAGCTGGTTCGGAAATGTGCCCACGAACTTGAAAACAAGCTGGAGTCACAGGGGCTCATGCTGTGCAATGAAAGCTTTGCGTAGCTATAGCAAATGCAGTGTCAGATCGGAAATATAGAATCATAGAATAGATCATAGAATCGTTTAGGTTGGAAAAGACCTTTAAGAGCATCAAGCCCAACCGTTAACCTAGCACTGCCAACTCCACCACTAAACCATGTCCCCAAGCATCACATCTACACGTCTTTTAAATACCTCCAGGGATGGGGACTCCACCACTTCCCTGGGCAGCCTCTTCCAA
>NW_008794444.1:4237973-4255723 GCF_000699145.1 Aptenodytes forsteri
CCTTCCCCAGCACCGAGGTCAGGCTGACAGGCCTGTAGTTCCCCGGATCCTCCTTCCGGCCATTCTTGTAGATGGGCGTCACATTTGCTAACCTCCAGTCAACTGGGACCTCCCCAGTTAGCCAGGACTGCTGATAAATGATTGAGAGTGAGCACCTCTGCCAGCTCCCTCAGTACCCTTTGGTGGCTTTGCCCTTTTTTTGGGGGGTAGCAATGAATGCTGAGCACGGTGGGACTGCACAGTCCTTTCTGCCCGGTGCAATTTCACATAGGTTAGCAAACAAAGTACAAGTTGGCTGAGGGCCAATATATATTATATCTATATCTATATTCGGGCTGGTCTCTCATGCGAAAATGTGCCCTGGGCAGTGGGAGGGGAGGACAGCCCCCGGCTTTGCTCGCTGGCACTGTGCCTCTGCTCCCACAGCATTTGGGATGTTTAGGGCACGACGTGCTGTGCAGATGAAGGTCTTGGCTCTCACCTGCATAAATCAAAGCTGCTACTTGGTGCTTGCACCAAAATAACTCCACTGATGGGAGAATGTGATCTGAACAATTTTGAGAAAGACGACCAGCCGGATTGCCTTGGTGGATTGCTTTTGGTTGTGCAAGGTACCAGACCTGGCTATGCAACTTGCACCTCTTTTGTGGTTGTCTAGTTATTCAGGTTTTTATTTCACCTGTTGATTTTTCCTAGTTTTATTTTTTTTCTCTATTGCGTTGCAAAGCTGAGAACATCTACTGGTTTTGACTTTTGTTTAGGTGAAGGGATAAACATTTTCTGTAAAATTACCTATCCGGGTTTAGAGGAAGTTATTTCAAATGCAGCAGCAGCTAAGGAAGCAGTATGATGTTCCACGACATTTCTGATGAACAGGGACCCTACTGATGTGCCATGTGTACCGCGCCAGGTTCACTGCCGAGTCTATGAAAACAAATGCTGATCGGGGCACTGCGGTAGGAAGACCAACAGGAAATGTCGATTTGACCTCAGCCCTCTAACCAAAGCTAAAAATCCTGCAAACTGAAAGTTAACTGCAAATTCTGCCGTTCAGGTCTACATCACAGCGTACGTTCGACCGTGCTTTCATGGGTGTCATGTGAGCACCACCAATTTCATGTGTGATTGGTTTTTGGAAACGTGTTGAACAGAATTCATTTTCAGAGCTCATTTATTCATGATGAGGTTCATGTCACAAAATGCCAATAATCTGTTTTGAATTATAAAGGCTAAATCTCCCAGTACGCTTGTTGCTCCAGGTAGAATAGACCTCAGTGAGAGCATCTCACTGAGCTTTTTCCCTCCCATTGTTTCCCTCCCTCCTAACTCAGTAAATCATCTGTTGTGATCTTAAACCACTTCCTGGGCTTAGAGTTATAATCTTTTATTGACTGAAGCACTACTAACAGTTCTTAGGACAGTAATAAATATGTGCTTTCTGGATTGGCTCTAATTTATTGCAGAAAGTATAAACCTCAGGTCACCAACAAAATCTCAAATCTGTGTGCAGTTATTGGGGTTTACTATGTTAATACTCCAAAATATCAATGTGGGCAGGCTATGGTTGTGGGGACAGAAATGACTTCTGTTCAATTACATGCAAAAATATATTTAAAAAATGTACCATATGATACAATGAAGTTATTACTATTAAATATAATTCAAAGTCCAGCTGTGTGCATTCAGGCTATCATGCCGCCAGTACCCACAGCTGGCTCCTCCACAGATGGCTGCTCAGAATGATGCAATCCAGCTCACTTCCCCACAGTTGTATTGACACTATATCTTAAATAATCTAAATGCTTAAATACTCTAAATTAAATAATCAGTTTAAAATAATCTAAAATTAACTATTTATTCATATTCTATTTATACTAATAAGACTTAAAAAAAAAAATTCCAAACCCCCCTAACTATGGTAAAAGCGAGAGGTCCATTTCAGCACATACATGCAATGCTTCCTGCCCTCCATTGTTAAGCAAAAGCAGTGGCAGTAGAATTCATCATTATATCTATTTCAAAAAGTTTGATTAGGAGAGTGAGAAAAGCTCAGGAAGTTATTTACAGCTATATATGTGTTACATGCATGGTACTGCTACGTCAGGTTTTTTGATTTCTTTCTCAGCATCAGCTCCACACATCAGTTCATCCAAAGTCATTTCCATCTGCAAAGACCAAATCGAGAAGTTCCCCCAAACACCGTATTTGTGTGTGCGTGTGCATGCATGCACAGCTTCAAAACTGTAATATTGCCCCAGGATCGCTACAGTCTCTGCAAACAATGAAGAAAAATTTCCAGAGGTCCCTAAGCAAGGTCAGATCTCCCCAAGTGGCAATGTGGGGACAGTTTTATCAGAGCAACGGGCCAGATGCCTCTGGGGAAGGAAGGGAGGAACACACACCTTGGGGGATATCAATGGAACAAGTGCTCCACAGGTGTTTTTTCCACGTTTTTTTTTTGTTTTTTCCAGATGTTTTCATTCCTTTCAGGTTGTCTCATAAAGACACTGTGCAGCCCCACCTGTAAAGTGTTCCTGACACGGATGATGTGGCTGCTGGAGAAGGTCTCCTGCCGCTGTGCTCTCCCGCTGCTGGCAGGAGTGAGTGATGTGGCATTATTAAGATTTAATAATAAATAAGATTTATCTCTGGGCAGAAGCACAGATCTGAGTTCTGTCGTCCCAGGGCATTTCAGAAGGCATCAGACAATGTTAAATCTCAGGGCTATTTAGGCAAATACCAGAGAAATAATTGCTGGCAATTCCCTGACAGCTTGCAGCAAGCTTCCCATGAAGTTCTGCAGTAAAACAAACATCTGATGCACAGAAAACATGACAAAACCACTGTATTTATGATGCCATTTTTTTCTCTTTCTTGCTCTTACTTATATTTAAATGTAGTGAATAAATGCATTTAAATAAGATTTCCAGTATAACACTGGATGTTATAAGCTGATGTCTCAGCTTATTTACTTATTTATTTTAGCGTGAACCTGCTGTACAGGTGAGGTTGCCTTCTCCTGCCAGGAACAGGGAAAAAAGATGTCTCAGCCCTTTCCAAACCTTATCAACAAATAGTCTGAGATGTTTCCAGCTGGTGACACGTCTGTGGATTGGAAGTCTGCTGCTCATGAGACTAAAATCCAGCACAGAGTGAGGGCTGGGACTGTCTGCAATCAGCCAGAGAAATGCATTGTGTCGCACAGGAAAATGTGGTAATAAATCTAATAATAAAATATTTTCAAGAGCACCTTACAGGCAGCCTTGTTGCCCAAAATCCTCCTGCCCCGCAGCCGGGAGAGCGGCCGGGCTCTGGGCTCTGGCTGCACCGCCTGCTTGCTCCAGCTGTAGCAGCACTAAAATTAGCTCTGCAATAAACCCTGCTTCCTCTGGGATTTGAAATGTCATTCACCAAGTGCTCTGATCCTTGTGCATGCCTGAGCTCTCCGTCTAGCGGGGATTCAGTTATTTAGGTAAAACTGGCTGTATCCACCTGTGCGGCAATATTTACTTACAAATGTCACTAACAACTTGTTAAGATTTTTAGTCATGTATGTAGGAAATGCCAGCAGCCTCGTCAAGTCTCTATTGCACAGCTCGAGAATAAAATCTACAATTAACTGAAACCAATGGAATAGGAAAACCTAGCAGAAAGCAGCATCACCCTTCTCTGAAGCCCACAAAAGAGTTTGCATTATCCTCCTTACCAGGAGGACCCAAAATGGGTCCTGCAGATGAACTTCAGTCCACGAAGCTTGCACGTTCACACCCCCGTGTTCAAACAGAAGCAGCCCGGAGCGAACGGGAGCCCTGGCAGGGCAGGGAGCTCCCCAAGTGCTGTGTTACACAGAACAATACATGTAAACATCTCTTTTCTGCATAAAGAGATGCTTATGGGCATAAGAAAAGTAATTATGGCATTACTGTTCTCTGATTAGAGGGAAAGCGACTAACATTGCTGTCAGAAAGGACATCAGAAGCACAGAAACAGATATAAAGGTGTGTGCTCAGCACTGCGGCTACTGTAGAAAAGGTCTTCTTTTTAAAAAAAAGAATCTGAAACTGAGAATCAAAAGGAGGAGAAACACATCCATTTGACAGGTGAGACCTGTGGCATCCCAGAGAAAGGACACCCACAATTGTGATTTTAGTGGGTGCAAAGCTGTTTCACATAGCTACAATTTAAAAGAAGCCCCGAAAAGGCATGCCAGGTCTGGAGGCCTCTCCGGAGCAGCTCTGCTCTGCTCCGCTGCAAGACTGGGATTTTCCCTTCCAAAAGAGAAAACTTTTTGAAACCTGGGTCGTGCCCTGCATTGTCCCCGGACTGCCCTTGGCCTTGGCAGGACACGCTCCCCAGTGCAGCTCCCCACCAGTGCAGGTGCATGGCCCATGCTCTGGACTCTGGCATGGACCCACCTCTGTCTGGGCTTTGCATTTCCAGCCCCTTCCCTCATTTTTTTCAGTGCAAATTGAGTTTTGGGGGCTTTGCAGGGAGCAGCAACATTTACTATTCAGTCTTCACGTGGGGTTTTCCTTCCCATCACACCTTACAAGACAGCAGGGAGGCTGGCTGTACTGCAGCTGCCAGCTCTAGGTTAGATTTCTATGCAGGAAAAGGGAAAAAAAAAGTACTGATGGGATAGTAAATTACCTTTGTATGTTTAAAGTAATGATGCTGTCTTCCCTTCTGTGTTATAATTTATAGCATGCTTATATTTCTAAAATTACTTTTCCAGTCTGACCATAGAATCATAGAATCATAGAATCATTAAGGTTGGAAAAGACCTCTAAGATCATCGAGTCCAACCGTCGACCCAACACCACCAGGCCCACTAAACCATGTCCCTAAGTGCCTCATCTACACGTCTTTTAAATACCTCCAGGGATGGGGACTCCACCACTTCCCTGGGCAGCCTGTTCCAATGTTTAACCACTCTTTCAGTAAAGAAATTTTTCCTCACGTCCAATCTAAACCTCCCCTGGCGCAACTTGAGGCCATTTCCTCTCGTCCTATCACTTGTTACTTCAGAGAAGAGACCGACACCCACCTCTCTACAACCTCCTTTCAGGTAGTTGTAGAGAGCGATGAGGTCTCCCCTCAGCCTCCTTTTCTCCAGGCTAAACAACCCCAGTTCCCTCAGCCGCTCCTCATAAGACTTGTTCTCCAGACCCCTCACCAGCCTCGTTGCCCTTCTCTGGACACGCTCCAGCACCTCGACGTCCTTCTTGTATTGACCATGCTTCGTGTGTTTCATATCATCACAAGTACCTACTGGACCACAAGTCTGCGCGACCTGCGGTTTGTGAGACATCTCCTGCAGGGACATCCCGTTGTTCCTAACCAGTGCAGGTGGAAGACTGAGCTGTCAGGTGCTTAGACCAAGCACATGTACACCCTTCCTCTCCTCTGCTAATTCTAGGGCTCACTGCATCATATCCGAATTTGGAAACTACGATGAAGATACCTCCGAGACTTCACAGGCAATTATGATGTGAAGCCACCGATGAAACCCCTCTGCAGACAGTTTCCTCTGCAAATGACGTCAGTCGTAGAGCAGTGGAGCCCATGCATCTTCCAGCACATGGTACGCGGAACAAGTGGATGCTATAGAAGCCCCAGTGATGTAACCCATGACTCAAGTGAAATGCATTTTTGGTTAACCGGGGTATGTCTGAAAGGAAGCATTGCTCATTGATTTCTCCGGGGGGACCTGGCAGTTTTAAACCTCTTTTTTGTTCTTTTTGAAGTGTCAGTCATTTTTGGCTGGTCCCAAGGTGTAACCAGGGTAGGAAAAGTTTTATCAAATGTTCCCTTCTTTTCTCGTAGCTTGGCTCCAAAATCCCCGGCTAGCAACTTATTTCTAAAGCACAGCAATAATCTGCTGCTTTCGAGCCACACCGGGGAGATGAACGTATGAAAGTATCATTGCTGCCATAACAGCTGGACTCTGTCAGCCGCCTAAGGAAAGACAAAGGGGCCGTCTCAGGGTTTAAGAAATACATATATTTACTTTCATTATGAATTGTATCAGAGCGCACCAGGAGCCTTTACGATGCAGAAAGTCACTTCTGTACTTCTTTCATTCTGAAAAGAAAAGCTCCAGCTTCACAGCTGCCTTGCTGGGAGGGTGCGAATGAGCACGGGAGATGTGTCCCACCAAACCCTCCAAACTGAGAAAAAGGGAGGGATGCTTTTGTTACTCTTTGTTTTCTTCTCAGTCACCAGGATAGCAATTTAACTGAGCTTCCTCAGGAGGGATTAAGGATGTACCTCGTATTTGACCAGGCAAGCTCGGATGGAGGCAGGCACTATTTCTGCTTTCATGTTACTTTTTTTTTTTCCCAAAAAACTTTATTTTTTATTATTGTTCCAGCTCCCAGACCTGAAAAAATCCACAGAATGAGATTTCAATATGCACTTCTAAAACTTCCCGGCAGCCAGAGCCGGCAAGAAGCTCATCACGCCGTGTGAAGTGAGGGAGAGGTGGTGTCACAGCACCCAGTACAAAAACCACTCAGCGATGGAAAGTAATTCCATCAGTACAGAGCTGGTGACTGCTTTCCATTGCAGCTTGCAACGAACGGCGTCCCGACCTGTCTCAGCCACAGCACAACAGAAATGTGTATTATAATCTCCTTCTAGGAATAAAAATATCCTGCGTTATAATCTGCTCATCCTCACTTTTCATCCCTAGATTTAGGAAAGAAAAATAAAGTGAGCACTTTTTAAACAAATAAACAAACCTATTCACCCAGTAACCCGAGTTTAATCTGGAAAATTACTATTCTGGGATCTGAAACAGAATTAAGGCAAAACACAGGACCCTTTAGACAAGGGGGCTTCAAAAGGTCATCTCTCAGAAGCAGGACTGCAGACTGGGATCCAGCTGCCAGGAGGACAGAGAGAAACAGTCCCATTGGCATGTACAGACTTTTTATAATCACATTCTGAGCACCAGGTAAAACAAAAACAGAAGCAATGGTTATTAAAAAAAACAGGAAAGCAGGTGCACAAAATAAACCATCAGCTGGGATAGCTGGTTTGGGATAACCATCCTCAGCAGCGGAAACTTGCACCATCTTCAGACATCTGCTGTACTGCGTGCTTGGTTCCAGACCAAGGGCTGAAGCCACCCTTCTCAGTATTTAAGAGTTGCTTATTGATATTTTAAATGCTCTTAAAAAAACAGGTAATTAAATTTAACCCTGACCTTTCTTTATTTTTTGGTGATCCTAACATCTGAGAGAAGAAAAGAAAGAAAAAAGCCAGGCATGTACATTTGCATGTGCAATTATGCCCCCTAATTTGCTGCTGTAATTATGAGAGCACATTAAAATCATGTAATTGCGTGCGTAATGGATAATTAGGCATGTGTGGGGATACAATCTGATAGCTTGCACATTTAACTGTGGCAGTAGTGTAAATATTTTGCACAAAAGTTTTCATAGGCTTAACTGGTTTTGCTAGTGCAAGTGTCCTTGGTGTCCTACATGACAACACTGCATAGACAGCAGCGATTGCATATACGTTCCTTCACAAGGAAGTGAAGTGCTACATTTCCCCCATGCAAGAGCCTACCTCTGTGGAAGGAAGGCCAATAATTTTGTCTTTGCTTGGAAACAGCGCGGCTAAAGTGAATTACGGTGGATTTGTTCACTGAGCTGTGGGCAGTACAGGGCAATCTCTGGCCGTTGTCATCACATGGAGGCAAGTGTTAGCAAATACCAATATTAAAAGGTTGTTTACCAGAATGAAACATGATTTGTAGAGCCTGTTTCTCCTGTTTATGTGTTCTGGAGGATTACCAAGGCTGCATTATCTGTTGTTTATCTGTAATTAGGCCAAAGCAAGGTTTGCTTCATTCATGTTCTTTTTCCACCCATTTTTCAAAGTGTCACCTTAATCTTCTGTAATTATTGAGTACTTCACAGACCAAGTCAGTTTTGAAACCCATTAAAAATCCAATTAATGCAAAACTTGAGAATTCCTCTCTTGCTGTGGGACTGCCTCAAGCCCTAGCTTTGCTTACATGTGAAGTGTTTTTGCCTTTGACTTCATGTACTGCAAGGATCACTTGTTTATTGAATGGCTCGTCAGCTCCTGCTGCATAGCTGTGATACTAATTGGTTGCTTGAATTTCATGAGCTTTCTAAGCAAAGATGTGGGATGTTCTAGTTCAGCCAAGTTTCATAAACTTTTAACTTTGTTCACATCTATCTGCTTCTGTCTCTGGCAGTCACACTGCTGAGCAAGGTCTCCAATGGCCACACGCTCAAACCTGGATCACTCCCTTTGCCCACAGAAAACTGGTCCCAGTGAAATTCACTTTCTCACTTCAACTCCATCATGGCTGGGTGGCATTTATCTATTCAAAGGCCCCAGATACTCTTTCTCACAGCACTAAGCAAAGCAAGTACAGAGCTTACTGACCAACCCATGACTTTGGCGTTCACAATCTGAGAGCTGGCTCCTCTCCACAATTGCTTTCCCTACCTGTCTGTCCTGTCCAGGAGCAGCAAGCTCACCTTATCCCCTCTCCAGCTCTCTGTCCAACCTTCACTCCTTTCTTGGCCACCACCTTGAAACACAAAAATTCAGTTGTCCCTATCTCTCCAGAAAGTTTTGCCCTTGCTCTGGCCAAAACTATGAGGCTCATTAGCCAGCTTATTTGCAAGACACCACAATCAGCAGCATTCAAAATAAAGAGCTGGTCCCTCCTAGCACTTGGGACCAGCCTCTCCAACTCCCGCTCCCCAGCTGAAGGGGAATTTTGAAGGGAAATTTGGCTTATCACCTGTTCAGTCTGACCCTGCTCAGAGAAGGGTGCGGATGGCTTTTCTCTGCAGTGAAGGTAACACCACCTCTGATGCACTTGGTAGACATTACAGGGAGCTTCTTCACAACCAGACTGAGCAACAACCACAGTCTTAGCTGCGACTGAGTAAGTACTCATCAGAGTAAGGCAATAAAGGGCTGCGGGAAGTCTGAGTCCCTTCTGCAGCTAGGTTGAGGGCAAAGCCAATTAGCCCTTAGAGAATGACTTAAACAACCTGAACCTCCTCATTATCTTTGTCATTGTCAGGAACAGAGCAGGTCACAGCACTATTGTTAGGGTAGGCTGACCCTGCTCACTGCCCCACGAGCTCCAAGGGACCAGATGAGTTGGTTACTGCACACTGAGACGTGGCACAATAGCTTGTCTTAATTCTCTAATCAAACTTTGCGGAGTGCAAAGATTTCAAGGGAGATAAAATGTATGAACCCAAACAGAAGACACAATGAAAAGACAGAATCATGAAGGTTGTAGAAAGAGCTGTTTAATCACTTGGTATTGCTGTGATTTTTGTAATGCATCTGTAGCAAGTAATTTTGTCATTACACTTCTCATCATCACTTTAAATAACCTACTTTATAGAACAACGAGATTAATTAATCCCATTAGTTCAGATTTGCCGGAAGACCCTAATGAATTTTCATCTAGGATTTATGTCTTCCTCATCCTAAGAGCCAATGAAAGGTTTGGGAATATGGGGTATTTCCTCAGCGGGCACTTGGTGTCCCCTCTTCCCTGACAGTAGATGGCTTTTCTGTGAAAATGACAGTTCTGCTATTGCTAAGGGGGTTTCAGTCCTTGCATTCATGTCCCAGGGTGGCATGACCCCTCGGGCCACCCTGATGGTGAACGGGACCAATTTGTGTCAGGAGAGATTCAGCAGTAGTGAGAAACCATGAGAAGCCTTTGGTCCATGAGACAGGAGAAGAAATGACAGAAGTGAGCAAAGAGGAGCACGGGGGGACCATCAAAGGTTCCTCCAACCTCCAAAAATACATGGCACCACTTTACTGCTGGAAGCACAACAGTGACAGTCTGTGATGATGCCACCTCTGAGATGAGATTACCGAAACAGCTCTGCATCTCCGACACCTGCCAGCAGCCTTACCTGATGGGAGTCTGATCCTGCATGCGGCAGTGCACAACCTTCTGCCGTGGGAGGTTGCAGCCCAGCCACTGCGTCCCATCGGACTTCCCCGCGCCTGCCAGCGCCATGCCAGCCAGCTACAGGGTGTGCTTCTTCATGGTGCCTGGATCCGGAGTGAATGACTCACAAAACCGCAGCAAAACCAGGAGTGAAGGCCCTTAGGGATGAAACGGGCAGATGGGAAAAAGCGGCAGGAAAAACTCTGAGCATCTGGCTGTGGTTTTGCATCTGTCATGGGAGGTTTGTTACCTTTCAGAGAGACATGTCTTAAACAGTCTTCCATAGGACTCATCAGCTCCCTTTCAGTTAACACAACAACCGGTGCCTGGGTCCTGGCACTTCATATTTATCTTGTGACGTTTCCTTGTGCTCGAGCGGTGCTGGAGCAAGCCGCATCGCAGAGGTTTCACATATTGGGGCACCATCTAAAGGGCAGCTGTTATTGCACATAAATATTTCAAAGGAATCTATATTTACACAACGGAAGAAGAGGAAAACACAGCCTCCTTGCCGAATTTGCTGGACTTGGCACACTTGTTTAACCAAAGCTTCTTTTACCGGTGTTGAATTAGAGCATCTCTTTAGCAGCCTCAGCAAAGGGGTTTCTTTCCTCGTGCTCTGTGACTGGCATTACATTTGAATTTTCTTGTTTAGATTCATACCTCTGAATGACCCCAGCCCATGGGGGCGAACATTACAGTCAACCTTGGGTGAAGGCAAGCAAATTAGAGTGAAGGGAGAAGTGAGAAGCTTTCAGGGGAAATAGCTAGACCTCCCAGGTTGGATTATCACTTTACCTGGGATAAGACATTGTCAATTTGTCAAGAACTAGGAAGTTAACAATAGCGAATTGATCCCTCAGAGGATTAGTTTAATCCCACTGTGATAATCAATATAATAAGCACTTATTAGCTTTCTATTCAAGCTGATGCCTCTCTGCAGAAGAGCACACAAATCTCAAATAGCAAAGGAGCCTGCTGATCGCCACCACCGCAGCAGGTGCGGGGAGAGGAGGAGGAGGAGAGTGGGACAAGGCGAGGAAGGGAGCTCACCAGGAGCACACAGAAGGACTCATTCTGTTCTGCAACCCTGACCTGCCCCCCAAAAAGTTTTATTTCAGGAGGCGGGGGGGAAGTCACGCATAGACACACACCACGCCCCCCCCCCCCACCAAAAAAAAAGCCCCCCCCCCCCGCCCCGCCCAAAAGCAAGTCAGAAAGAACATATTTCTAGGAGAAACGTAATTTTTTAAAAATTGCTGCCTTTGTTAGCATAGACACTATTGCCTTGGGTCAGGTCCATGTGTTTTGTGTCACAGCAAAGTTACTGAACTGGCTTGTGCTTACAGGCCGGCTGCCGAGGTCCTAATCGGTAAAAATCCTTTACTCATTCCATCCCATTTCCTCCTGTTTAGCTTTTCCCAGGACTTTAGTCCTGCAGCTGTAAATAAACTTTCCACCGATGTCCCTACCCAAAGAGGCACTGAAAAGCTGGAAAGGAAGATTTCTTTCCTTATTCTTGGCACTCAGCAATATTAGCCCAAATTTACTCTTGGACCATGCCTTGGGGTTGGGTTGCAGTAGATTTATAACGAGGTTTGGATACGTGGGCTCAGAAAACACATCTTCCTTCTTTCCCTATCAGCTTCACCTGAACAGCTTTAAAAAACTGTGCAATTTCAAAGGAAAGCCATGCATGTTATTTTTCGTGATGCAAAAGGATGAAGTCCTGGAATACAAAATTGGAAATGCAGTTACACCGAGAAAGTGTAGAAATGAGTGAATGCAAACTTAAACTATTCCTGACATCAGCCTAGCTTTTAAAAGTCACTTAATGTCCTCCTGGGGCAGTCTCTTGATCACAGTAGGCTAATGGGCAGTTTGGAAATAGGTCCCATCACAGATGTTGCCTTTCAGAAGAGTCCTAGTTTTCAGGTCCTCCCTGTCCCATGGTTTATACCAGAAGGATGCATAGAGGTTTTCAGAGCAGCACTTCGGACCCAGCACTCATTCCAGTGAACTAATTAATTTAATCAGAGCTCTCACCTTCTTTTCACCTTACCTACTAATTTCAACGAAGCATATTGCTTCTTTCAGAGATTTGTGAGAATAAAACATTGCTTTAGACTGTTTATGCCTGTCTTGCCTTTTGAAATGCACCAGTCCAGTGATATGTTGATTTTTCTCACTAGACTCATTCCTCATATGGAGAGTTAATTGAATTGCCATTTTATCCAATTTCATCCTTCCCAGAAAGCATGCCTTGCACTGTTACAATTTTCATGGCTTCATTACAACTTACATGTTTATGAGCATGGAAAGTATTAGCAACTCCTTTTTTTATACCCACACTATTCAGGCTACGAAGAAGAGTTTACATTCTCTGCTGCACAACAATGATACTGGTGACTGCCAGCACCTGAAGTATCTCCCCTCCTTATGGTCCCAATTGCTTGTTGTATCGTAATTTAAATACGCTGGGAAACTACAGACAGCTCTTGTCTAACATCTCCTTGTAGAGTACCAAGCCCAGAACCATCTCAGGGCACCAATGTAAAGTAAATAATAAATGCCAATAAAACCCAATCTGCTCCCAGATCAGGACCCCTGTGGCTCTGTAGAGGCAGGACTGCCCTTTCCCTGTGCATTATTCAAAGCAACACTCATGCTGACTACAGCTGTGTCTATGGACCAAACAAGTACTGCTCTTTGCAAGACCACGCCATTGCAGACAGGTACCAAGAAGTGGGTTTTGTAGATCTCCAGGGTTCTTCTGACTCTGTGTACATGAAACATCCATCACGACAGAGGGACATGCTATAAGGGTTTTCCTGGTTCAGCAAAGCTGAAGGAGGATGAGAAAATTCTTAATTTACGAGCTGGGAGATGAAAAATGGAAGTGGAAGATGCAGGCTTAATGTATGGAAAAGATTTTCCAAGGCTCTCAAATAGACCTCCTTTCATAAGAAAGGCAGTGGAGATCACGTTCTTTGGGATGCTCTCAGGCACGGTGTACTGAGCTTATAACCATTTACTGTGCACATGGTTAATGCAACTGAACTGTCCATCGGGAAACCAAAGGGAGTAATATCACTCCCATGTGCATGAGTGGTTGTTGAAAACCAGACCTTAGTACATGATCCAGGAAATTAAGGTGGAGATAGGGCATGGACATACTCTAAAAAGATGGAGAGAGATTAGGGAGAGGGTGATACTCTCTGCCCAGCCTGATTAGGATACATCACTGAATCTACGTACCGCTGGGCTCTGGAAGGGACTGAATGATGCTGACAGAGCAACCTGAACATCTTTCTAACTTTCTTATTTTCCTCTGATTAGACTAATTCTCACAGAGGATAAGTACAAACGTGTCGGAAAAAAGACTGTTTCAGCTAATTTCCAGGACAAAGAGTTGCTCCCCTACCATGGTGTTGTATCCCGAAGGTGTACAGAGAATGAAACAGATTGCAATCAGTCCAAAATACTTCACCTGGAAAAGGCATATAAGTTGGCATTATCAGCAACAGTGCTAGTGTGGGGCACAGGATCTTTTTCAGGTGTCCTGGCAAGTTAAAAAGAGCTTTAGAACAAAATTATATTGGGGCCCTGCTCAAAAACAAATGGTTTTGAGGAATTACAAAGACTGGAAGAGAGATCTGAACCTAAGCAGTGGTTTTAACTGGGTATCAAGTGGTCAGGCTGTACCCAACAGTGGTGTGGTCTGAGACAGATGGAATGGATAAAGGCTGAAACGCAGACTGCAGGGGGGCCAGGCAGATCATTAGCCCTACTCTATGTAATTTTTCCAGGTCCCTCCCAGTCTATGATGCTCCAATGAGTTGCAAGCAGTAAGTATGCAGCATAGCTCAAAGATAAAGAAGGTCTCGCTGCCCATAGCTACGTACAGGATCACTTAGGAGTGCTTAAAGCAGTTGTGAACATTACCATGAGAGATATCACTCACGCTGGTCATGTATGAGTCGGGCTGCTATAAGGATATGCTGTCCTAGCACAGACCACCTTGGAAGAGATCCCTCAACCTTCTTCACTGCGTTACTTGAGCATTTTGGTGTTACTGCATGCAGTCACCATGCCATGCGGGGCACATCCCTCCCCATGCTGCCCTGCGTGGCCAGGGATGCAGCCGGGCTGTCCCAGCTGCTGCCTGCACACAGGACTGGAGGCAGGCAGGAGGCAGGCAGAGTGAGGCATCCTGTCGTTGTGCCAGCTTCAGGGATAATGTTTTTTCAAGCACTGTAGAGTTACATGCCTGCCCTTCATAATAAAATCCACCTCCGGCTGCACAAAAGATCCTCCCCGTGCAGCAGAAGTGAGGCTGAACCAATCCCCCATGTGCAGGATTCGTGCAGAGCTCAATGAGGCAGTGGCATCCTGCTGCTCTCCCCTGGATGGGTGGGTTGCAGCGCTCCTGCCCGCCCAGTGCCCGGGCTGCCAGGGCTCAGCCCATTTCCCTTGCATTTGGCTTCTGTCCTCTGTTTACGTGTTGGTGGCTCCTTGTTACTCGGGTGTCAGGAGAGCTCATTGCCACTGGAATACACCAGTCTAGTCTTCCCATTAACAAGCAAACACCACCCACCATCATGGCTCCAGCTGAGAGACTGTCTACCTTCTGCTTTGGACACCAAAATGAATGAAGGCCGAATCCTGATCCCCATGTACTGCAGACCTTGAAATGCTCACTGCTTTCCTGCAGGCTCTGCAAACCTTTGATCCTGTGGTCACCCAGGGACTCATTTGGCCCCAGCGCAAGCTGTGGCAGCCTCCGTACTGCTCCAGGCAGAAGCAGCTGGAAGGGTCCTGGGGGGCTGCACTGGCACCGGGACAGCAGGAATGCAGTGTGCCCATGACTGGTTCTTTACAGCTCCTGGCAAGACTTTCTCGTGCTTCCCGCCTAAAAATGGCTTGGAATAGCATGCAGGGAGAGCAAGTGCCCCACCTGGGATTGGTAGGACATAAATGCAATTTTCAGTTGCCTCTAAGTGGGCTGTTGATCCTTTTTTCCATCATTTACAGCTTCACGTCAGTCCCAGGCAGTTGGTAGGCTCCTCTAACCTATCTGCATCACAAGCGAAAGGCAATTTTGAGGAGGACTAAGGAAGAAAGCTTCCAGGAAGCTTGAATTGCACATACCCTGAGCCCCTGTCACCACATTTGTACGGGATTTCCCAGGAGCTGGGAAGTGTGCCTTGTGTTGCATATGGGCAGCTACAGGTGGCCTGCTCCTGGAAAGTCGAGACCTTACCAGGCTTGTACCACTCCTTGTGCAGGAGGTCCCAGTGCATCCCAGGCACGTTAGCCGTGCCACACACACACTTGGGAGTGCATCTGCATATGCAGGGTGAAGATGTTCACTCTGACACAGCTGCAGCTATAGGATAATCAGAAAATGAGGACAAATACCTAGAGCTCTCCATGGCATCTGCACAAGATTTCTGGCAGGAAAAAACAGGCCATGCCTTGGAAAACCCGCTCGCATGGCTGTCTTAGCTGCAACTGTTTTGCCGCAGCTGCAGGGGTCACCGGCATGATGCGGAAGGAATTACATGACCCCTAACATTGTCTCACTGCTTGTGGCTGAAAAATTCACTGGTGTTCATTACTGGTCCTCTCTCTTCCCCCTCTTCTCTCTTCCCCTGGCCCTCAGTTTCTTAATGAGGTTACCCTTATTCAGCCCTTTTCTCCATGCCCATCACAGAGGGCACTCCAAGTACCCAGGAGCCGTGAACTAAAGCTATATCTTTCATGAGATAAATTTACATCTGATGCTCCAAGTGACACAATCCAGAGGCAGGCTCCAATCCCCATGCATTATTCTGCATTTTCACAGTCGTTCTTTGAAGGGAAGCTGATTATTACAGAATCGGCACCGTGCTTGAATATGTGAGACCTGGGGAGCTGCGGGTCAGCCAAGCACTGTTGCTCAGCAGAAGCAGCTGCTCTGTCCACCTGAATCTGAAGGAAGAGCTGAGACCAAGGCGTGTAGCCCTGTCCTGGCAGGCTGATGCACCACGTCATCTTCTAGCTCTCTCCATCTTTAACGTCCACAGGTCTTCAAAGGTTGAGATTTCTCCTGGTGCTCAACAGAAGAGGAATGCACGTGCCTCAAGGGAATGTATATGTTTTGCCTTCACTACAAAGAATCTTTTTCTGCTAATGTAATGGAAACAGAGACATTGTTGTAATAGGACCATGGGAATGGTATCCATAAGAAGCTCTCAATTAACACCCAATGGGTGATGCTAAGATCTGCAACCATGGTATTTGCTCATAGGCCAGACACTGATTTGTTATGTTCAGTAAGCGATATAAAATTAACACAGGCTGTTTGAAACCCCCCTGCAGACATCCTTTCAAACTGGAGCGAGCCCTTGCACAGCAGCCTCCAAGCCCAATCTCTCTCAGCTCCTGGACTGATGCAGCACAGCATCGTGTCGAGGCAGTGCTCGGCACCTTCCCGAGGTGGCACAAGTGGTGCTCAGGGTGAGAAGGATGTGTGCCCCAAGCGCAAGGGCTTCTCAGAAAACCCGCTGCAGAATGACCTGCTGTCGCAATGACTTACTGATTTTTAAGGTCAGTAGAAACTGCTCTGATCAGCCAGTCTTGGCTATTATCTATATCAAACGTATCTGTTACCGTGTGCCTGCACTACTCAAATCCTAACCTGTGGTTCAGCAGTCTGATGTCTTTAAGGGGCGGCACCTGAATGCCAAGTAAAAATTTTAAAACTTTATGATTTACCATGATTCTAGGAAAACTGTTCCAATGGCTGATTCCCTCTTAAAAAAAGAGCAGCATCTGTGCCCTGTTTCTAGTCTGAATTTCTTTGTCAAGCTTCAGCTTCCAGCTGTTGATGGGCGTTTTTTCCCCTACCATTTTTTGCAGAATTTAAGGAGAGTCTCACAATAATCTTTCCGTGTAGGAATCTCTGGACTGTGTTCAAGTCACCTCTTAACCTTCTGTTTGTGAAGCTGAACGGGCTGAGCTGCTGTGGACTCTCATCGCAAGGCTAGCTGCAATGAAGCATTAGGACATGATTATTTTGAGGCTTTCTGTAAATAAGTGGCTCCCTTGGGATTAAGGAGTGGGCACGAGGCATGCAGAGGGTCTAAAGTGGCACCTTTCTGGCTCAGCCCTAACTTCTACGGTGAGTGATTAGGCATACTGCCAGTGTTTAAAGCACCGTCTGTTTAAGGAAAATAACATTAATGGAGGAGGTGTTCACCACAGGAATTACATGATTACTTGACTGCTGTTAATGAGGGCTGAGGAGCAAACTGCAGCCAGATACTGGATGAAAATGTTGCTGCTCCCTGAAGCCGAGACAGGGAGCTCTGAGATCGAGTTCAAAACACCAGAGCCAGAAAGCTTTAGGATGCTGCCAGAAAGCCATGGGCTTCAACCCTACCTAAAGCACATCAAAGACCATTAATATCTTTAGTTGACTTCAGACACTCAGCCACAGGACACACAACATACCTGTCTGGAGACCAGACTGTGCTCCAGGTCTGCTTTTCCCATATCAGGATGAGAATAAAGCCACTGAGTGCGCAGAGGGACCATCCCTGCGCCCACTGCTCAGAGGAAGGATGGATGGATCTGCCATCAGTGGGGAAATTCTAGGTTTTGTCCCAGAGTTTTGAAAGATGAAGGAATTGGGCTAAAGCAGACATATTATATTATATTATATTATATTAGACATATAGAAGAAAGTTTTTACGCTGAGGGTGGTGAAGCACTGGCCCAGGTTGAC
>NW_008794444.1:4256157-4289342 GCF_000699145.1 Aptenodytes forsteri
GGAAACATTCCAGGTCAGGCTGGACGGGGCTCTGAGCAACCTGGTCTAGTTGAAAGATGTCCCGCCCATGGCAGGGGGGTTGGACTAGATGGCCTTGAGAGGTCCCTTCCAACCCAAACCATTCTGTGATTCCATGATTCTGTGATATCACTGAATAAATAAGAAGGCGTGTGAAAGACGAATAGTTTGACACTTTGCAATTCCAGAGTTAATCTTATAAAACGTCTTAGTAGGAGGTTTTATGTGGAAGACAAACAATTTTAAAGAAACATCTTCAGTTACTATTACTTAATCTGAAATCAATACATTGTTTACATGAAACAGAATTAAAGACTACTTTACAGTTGTCTGATTTCATTCCTCAATAATAAAAATTGATCCACGTTTCTTTGAAAGTAAGGGGAAAAAACCAGCATAACTGACTGTTTTCAGCAACACTTGTGTAAAACCTTTACCTGAAATATCACAGAATAACTATTAGTAGTAATTAATTCTACTAAAATAAATCGTCCCCTAAGAGACTGGGTCAGGTACTACAATGCACATTAGCAGGCGGCTCCTGCCCTTAGGATTTTACTTTTTAAAAACGATGAGGGAGAACTTTAGATGAGTATGAGCATCTTCTCTACTACCTCAGTGAGAAACTGAGGCATGGGTTCAGTGCATGGCCATGCTCCTTCAGGGAATCGTGGTAGAGTAAAACTCATCCCCAGACCCACAGTGATTTCCAGCAACGTGAGGACTATCCTAATAGCTGCTAAGGCTGGTGGAAAAACTGTATTCCTGAGGCTAGTTAAAACTTCTCAATTTAAATGACAGTGAATGAGTGCCTGTCTCTTGGATAAGCCATTTGTTGGATAAGAATCCTGAAAAAGCTCATGAACTTTGCTCTGGACTTTCAATGTCAGTAAATATCTCAAGGCTGCTCTCCAGGTAAGTCAATGGGAAATGTAAACGCAACATCATGAAGCTAATTCTGAATCAGATAATCCACATGGGGAGATTAATGAGCTTAGTCTTCATGCTTTGGGCTACTCTTCATGCTTTCGGTTTCTACATCTCTGCTTTCTTGAGTGTTCCTCTGCAGAGAAGCTGACACTGACACTGAACTACACATGCCTGGCAGTGGGCATCAGGATGGAGCATCTGAAGTCTTGATTAGGCAAATCGCTGGGTGTTCCACTAATGTTACTGTCACACGGCAGTGCTTGAGTTCTCCAAAGCCCTCACTTGCTGATAAGAAAACATTGAAAACATCCACTTATAAAACATACTTTGAATAGGAAAAAGTGGCAATTTAGATTCTTGCTCTTTCTGCTCTTTGCAGGCTACGCCGTAGAGGCAACTAAACAGTCAAGGCTGTGATTTAAAGTGGCACAGTAGATGTGCGTCCTGAAAAGCAGCAAGTCCAGCTACTTCTGTGCTTGGGTTGTGCTATAATTGATGGGTAAAAGTGCAAATCCTGTACACATTTAGCTGGGAAGGGGCAGGGCGGCGTGCTTACAACACAGCATCGGAGGTGATTGAAGCGGGCAGAAGAGCCTTGTTCGATTAGAAGTGGTACCTCTGACTTGGCCTATACCGGGGATGGAGAAGGCACTGCAAAGCACAGCCCTGCAGCAAGGAGACATGCCCCCGGCTGACAGCACATGGAAAACGGCTGGAGCCAGGGGCAGCCTCAGCACTCAGGTGAAGTAATTAATTAAGCAGTGACGAACAGCATGACAGACCCGTGAGGAAAGGAAGATAACCAGTGTGGAAATGTCTGATAAATGGGAGGAAACGTGACCATGAAAGGTGTCCCCTGGTGCCACCGGTGGTGCCTGACAGCGATGCCAGGGAAGGTGGCAGAGCCCCGAGGACAAAGTCAGCACTGTCCACCTGGAGCCACCAGCTGCCAACCCAGTGTGCCGAGACCAGACCATGCAGCCACGTTATGAGATGTCCCTTCAGTCCCTGCTGTGGAGAACTCAAAACCTCCAGCAGAAAGTAACAGAAATACATCGGATCAATTTCCTTGAACTAGCATAAATCTATGAAGTCAGAAAAGCCACACTGATTTAGTTCCCGTGAGGAAATGGCCAATAAAGATGATTTTTAATCACTGTTTCTCTCCTTCTGCATGACACACGAATTGTTCTCTGTTACCCTCACACTGCGACCAACGGCTTGGGCTGGTCCACAGCCCCTTGCAGGAGCCCAGACACGAGAAAGAGAAATGTCAGCATTGCCCACATTGCTGCTCATCTACTCCAGAGGGCGACTTCCCTCGGGACGGGTCTCACTTTACACTGTAATTTGGCTTTAACCTTGCACCCATACTCATTGCTTTCCCTTTTCTGCTGTGTTAACACCTTTCTAACCCAAAGCCGGGAACGCCCACGGCCAGCTGCAGCGTGGCTGAGAGAGGGGCTCTCGGCGAAGGATCAGGTTCATATAAAGGGAAAAGCAGAGCGAGATGCTGGACCCTCGGGGGAGTGCAATTGCTGGAGCCCCCACAGGTGTCTCCATCCTCTCCCATGTCTCCATCCATGTGGGGAGGCTCTCAGCAGAGCCCAGTCACTGAGGAGGGGGCTGCAGGGGCCCTCCAAGGGCTTTGCGTTCTCCTGTTGGCCTCATTTTTGAGCCTACATCCATTGCCTGCATTGGGCTTGGGGCAGCTGAGCTCCTGCTTCAGCTGCTGGCACAACTCCACAAGTCCTCCCTGGGGCCGTTTGCACCCAGTTAGGCCATTTTCAAGACTCCCAATGTTTGCCTAAAAGAGAGCAGAGCCTGTCATCTGGAAGAGCATTCGAACGAGCCTCTTCCTGATTTGGTTTGGCTGTGCCTGATGGGGAGTTTGGATGGGCAGCTATGGCCATCTCCTCGGGGACTGAGACCTCCGTGTAGAAAAGGAAAGGAAAAAAGTCAGCACAGGACCCTGAGATACCACAGAAACCTCGCTCCACATCTGTTCTCCTTTTTTGTATCAAACACAAAAGCAATCTTCCCTTTCAAAAAAAAGTCCTCTGTTTCCTAGACTGTTTAGGAGTTTGGTGTCACACGCTCACTCTGGAGATTTTACCTGGTTGAACATGTGTTACCAAACTGAGCTAATTAACCCAAAATCTTACTGAAAACAAAGCTGTTCCTGGTTTTCAGAGGAAGCTACCACATCAAGCAGCAGATTATACCTGTGTTGAAGCAGTGGACAAGTTTTGAACAATTTTCTTTTTACAAAGTGATGTCTTAAACCACCCAGTGGAAAGGGGCACACCAGAGCACCACTGAGTTTTGACAACATAGCCTTCCCTAAATGAGAGATAAAATGCATCAGTTTAACACTCCTCCAGGGCCTATACCTTCTTATGCCACCAAACACAGTCATGTTCAATCAAGAGTCCAGTCTCAGCCCCCTTTTTGTAATATCTTCATGAAGTAAGGCACTTCCATTAGTGTGATGTACTGTGTTGTCACATATACACTATACCCCTAGCTATAGCTTTGACCAGCTACATGGCAGTAATAAATACAGAGCCGTGTCTTACCTGTATTTCACACTAGGACAGATAATGCTCCTCAGTGCCTGATAGTGAAGGCTTGTCTCTTTTGGGCTGTGCAAAAATGTCTCTGGGAAGAGGTGCAAAAGCTAAAAATTGCCTTGTCTTCACTAGAATCTTAACTGGAGTAAAGTTAAGAGCACATCTACTGTATTCATGGTAAAGACAAGTCCTTCATCATCTGCTTGTAGTGTGGTACTTACAAGAGGTAGCAACATTGGAAATTGGTGCAATGAGTTCCCAGAACACAAGCCTTAACACAGTAAAGGGAAATACCAATAACACAAAATAAATTGCTACAGTTACAGCTGGTTTATTTCTCTCATATTGGTAGAAATTTAATATCCCACTAGAGCTATTTAATTGTTTGTTTTAAAGTTAACTTTGTCCTTTAGGAAAGAAATTGTGAAGAAACTGTGTAGATTTGTCCAATATCAGAGAAATATAAATCTTCCCTGCTTAAGCAGACAATGGTCCCTGCTTCTCCTGCAACCAGCATGGAGGCTATCTTGAAGAGCGTTACTCATGCCGTCTCGGGTTCTATACTTAAATGAAGAAAAAACCCAAACCCTCCTATGGGAAAACTGTCCCACGTGCAATGCTGTTGTCCAGTGTACAAAGCAAGAACCAGATATTGGGATGCTGCTACTCCTACCTGCAGGATGAGGAGCCCCAAGTTGTGGTGGAACAGAGCTGTCCCATCCGAGCACCCCGGGTACCCCACGTACCCGTCAGCGGGAGACTCTGCAGGACACACATCACCCTGGGAACAGCAGCTACATTCTCAGACCAAAGGTCCAGCTAATCCAGTGTCCTGGGCCTCACGGTGACCAAAAGTGGGAGTCCAGGGAAGAGTAAAAACACAAGGAAAATACATGTTATCCTTGCCTGGGTACTCCATCCTCCAGCCATTTGCAACTCATGAACTGAACAAGAAGTAGCGTCTGTGTAGCTAGTGACCCTCAATGAATGTCAGCTCCATGAATTAGTCCAGTCTCCCCCTGAAGCTGTGTAGTCTCCTACCGGAGTTTCAAACACTGGCAGAAAACCATTTCTCTTGTTGGCTTTTCCACAAAACCTGTCTCTCCTTGGTAGACCTCCAGCGTGGGCCAAAGGAGGTTGGACTCTGTGCTTCAGACAGGCACGTTTAAGGGAAAAATAATGTTGTAAACTTTATCATACGAAGAAAATCAGCATAATGGAAAAAAAAAACAACAGTGGAAGACAGTCTGACTGGCTCTCACCCACAGGTGCCTTTTATTTCCACATGAGCTCGGGGTACTGATCCTTACAACAAATTCTTCCTGCCATTTGGTCAAGCATTAAGCGGTGCCTGACCAATTTGCACGTGCTGCCTCAAAAAGATAAAGGTCTTGAGAGGCTGGCAGGCCTGATGGGAAAGCATTGGACAAAGACTCGGGCTCCGATGCTGGCTGTGCTTGTGGGCCAGTTACTTCACTTCTGTGCCTTTCTTTCCCTTCCCCACCTTTGTTCATCTTGTGTGTCCTGAAAGTGAGCACTCGTGGCGGGGTAGCCTCTCGCTAAGGACTTGCCCTTGGATCATCTCTGTCCCATATTTGTGGGTTTAGAGGAGTCTGTGCACCTCAAGGCCCTCGTGTTCCCACCTCCCCTCCACTTTGCTCATTCCCAAACGCTGTGAGAAGAAAACGATGCCGTACTGCGGTACTGCTTCACAGATCCCAACGCCAGTTGGGGTCTGCCTTTAGCTGTGCGGAAATACTTTCAAGAACAAGTAGCCAGAACCTCTACAGCTACAAATCACTGCTGTAAGCAACATTTATAAAACAAGAGACCACGTTCTACAAAGCACTAACCTGAAAAGATGCCACTGAGCACCTGCCACAGTGCCAGGTAGCCTGGAGAGGACTGCAGCCACCGGGCAGCCAAGGAGGAGATCGGCACTAATAGGGACGTGGTGTCACGTTTGCACCCAGCATTTATGACCTCAGTGCCACTGACTAGATACAATTGTAGTGTCTACGCTGAAAACCTCATGGGCGTCAGGAGTGCATGAGACCTGGAAAACCTGCTCGTAATGAGACTCAAGATGGGTCTGTTTAGAGAAGGCGTAGAGGTGACTTGCTCATCATTTACAAGTACCTACATGTGACACATTTTTTGATGAGAGAGGGCTCTCTCATCCAGCAGGAAAAGGAATAATTAAGGATAATATTTAGCACCCAGACCTGGAAAAATTCAGACTTGAAATGAGGTGATTTTTTTAACAAGAAGAGTAGTTAGCCACTCAATTTATTTAGTGGCTCTGACACCACTTGAAGGCCTTAAATTAAGTTTGAACATGATTGTGGGAGCTCTGGTGCTAGCAGAAGCGGCAGGTTTGATGCAGGCATTTTGGGCGAGGGGCTCTGACAGGGGCGGGGGATAACCCACATCATAAGCCAGCTCAGTTCAAGCTGAAGGTTTTCAAGTAGTGACTTCTCTGATCCCCCAAATGGCACATTTTTAGCAACTTTAAACAAGAGGAAGTTTTACACAATACAATAAATATTTTAAAACAAAGACCTGCAATATATCTAAGGAGCTTGGGTTTTGAAGGAAAAAAAAACTTGGGTATTTTTCTGGGGTTTCAGCTCTTCCACAATACCCAAGATCAGAACAACATTTTTGCTGAAAAGTTCAGCTTCTAGTTAAATGTCACTACCTTGGCAAATTTCCTAAAGGCCTTGGCCAGCTGGCTGCACTCAAGGTTTGTGATCCTTCGATCTTCAACCCTTCAGGCTACTTCCACAATTTCTTTGTTAAAAGTAACTAGCATTGATTTGCATCAGTTAAACACCTGGCTCCTGTTTTTGCCTGGCTCCCCTATGTAGTTGCACAAACTGTAATGTTACTTAGAATCAAAATTTTACACTCACTGATGTGTAGCAGGCACATAACATTAAAAGAGTTTTACCAAGAAAGATTATCCATCACTTTAAATAGGTCATGCATACACTTAGCATATGTTACATTAATTCTCTTACATGCAGCCAATCACACTGGCTAATTGAAAATTTCTGTAGTCACAACCAAAGAAAGTCATTTCTCTGATGACTGACATAAGCAGGGAGTCTGGAAAAAGAGGAGAAAAAAGAAGCAGGGGCATGAAAGAAGAACCAGACTTGGTGGGAAGTTGAAGAAGAGTTGCATCCTACAATGGACCCTCCAGTTGCTGGTGTGATTTATATTTAAAAATAAAGGTGCCATCTCCATCTCCACCCTGCACCTGGCAGCCCTGAGCAGTGAGGGGCCCCTCACCATCTTCTCCCAGGTCCTGCCATCTGCTTGGGAACGTGAGCGCTGAGGATCAGACCCATTTCAGAGTTTAACACCTCCCAGGGCTCACCGAGGGGCCCGTGTGAGCAGTGGAGGGCAGCACTGAGATGCCATCATTGGGGACATGGCTAATGCATCACTTAGCATTAATTCAGCCAGGACATTTATTCTTTCTAATCATGCCCATGGCTCTCTTCACCTGGGTTAAACTCCTTTTTAATGCCAGGTATTTTTAACCACTGCCCTTTGCAAATGCTGCACCAATGTCCTTGTTTATCAAATTTCAGGTCAGAACAAGTTTTGCTGAATTCTTGAAAATGACAGAGCAAATGGCTTCAGCCTTGCCTGCTGACATACCACCACATTATGTCTGCTTCCCCTCTGAAATATAGGAAGCGTTCCCCAGTCGCACTGGCAGAAATGGGAGATGAATCAATTCCTCTGCATTCGTTCCCAGGTGCCTGTAGTCGACTGTCAGGATTGGGCTCAGTCCTTCAAGAATTGATTAAGTCCCTTCCTGGCAGTTACGCTCATGCACACACTTCCAACGTCACCGTCCCGGGCTGTGTAGGCAATGTCTAGTTTGGTGCCAGCAGATCTGCACCAGCCAAGCCCTCCTCCACCCTGTTACCTTCTCTTCAGACTCTGAACTGAAATGCTGCGATGATTTGCAGGGCAACTCAGTATGGGGATATTTTTTTAAGACACACTGTAATACCAGTTAAGGACAGATGGTCTTGCAGGGATGGGCTGAGTTTGTCGTTGATGTCTGCAAACCTCCTGGGCAGTCAGTCACTTGTTGCTTGCTACTGCAGCAGGTTTAGAAGCTGGAAACCCCTGTGCTTGGCTGCGTGCACAGCTGCGTGCACAGCTCTGGGAGCCTTGCAGGAGCACAGGCTAGCGGCTCCGGTGAGCCAGCGATCAAATCGCAGCTCCAAACCGTGAGTTTCCCTTTAACAACTGCAAACCCAAACTGAATGAAGCTAATAAACACGTTCCCTTCCTACCAGAGCATCTCCCAGAAAGGTAAGTCCCAGTTTGCATTTAAATCGTGTTCATTTCACAGAAATTCCCCCAAGAAGCCCCCGGCAGTGAGGAACTGCTTCCACCCGCTAGATCCGTGAGCGTTGCATTGCTCCGGCATCTCCCAGCGCACGGCACATGTAGTAGACTGTGCCTGGTTTCCCCTGTAACGAGTACCAGGCCTAAATGAATCAAGTTTATTTTGAGATGCTTTCATGAGCGGCTGCTTTGCATTTCCATTGCCCGCTGCTCCCTCTGAAGCTTGCCTTGCTTCAGCAATAATGTCATTTGGATATTAATTCACGCAGTGCCTACTTAGTGTCCCTCTTCATTAGCCGAGTACATTGTTCATGGCAAGGCTTTAATTAATGAAGGCAGAATTGCCCTTTGCTATGTTATTTTCATTTCCTTGGTCCACGTAAGGTAGCGCCCAGCTTGCTTTGTGCTTGGAGACATCTCCTGTTAGCTTCATGGAGAGCTTTGCCCGTGTTGGCACAAAGTACTATCTGAGAGGGCTGAATCCAGGGTGGGATGTCTCAGCTGGAGGAGCTGTAAGAGGGGCCTGGGGGTGTGGAGACAGGGCCTGGGCTGAGGATTGTGCTCATTTCCAGCCACTATTACATATCTCTTTATGTGGGTCCACAGATCTGAACAGCTCCGTGATAGCCACTATAATAGACCATCAAAGGACAGTTTTGTCGTGACATTCAGAAAAATATTCTTCTCCACTGTCAGCAATCTCCTATGCTCTTTTTTGGCAGGCACACAGCTCCCAAAGTGCCCGGAACAAAAGCGGTATTTGCATTTTTACACAACGTGAAGATCAGCCGCTAAGAAGCGTGCTGCAGCCCACTCCCCAGCTGTGCTCTGCACATCTGCAACCGCCCGCCAGGAGCGCGCCGCCGGAGGAGGGCACTGCTTCCTTTGCAAGACCTCAGCGTTATTCACAGCAAAGCACAAGACCTTGAATTGTCATTCCAAGTCAAATCCATGCCAGAGCCTCTTTCATCTGTGTGGCATTTTCTCCTCCCACCAGCTCCGCCGTTGCTTCAGCTCTTGCCTCTCTGCTGGGAACGCAGCTGTCCTTCACGCTCCCAAAACCGCTGAAGTCGTGCAGCTGTAGGTGCGAAGTGCCACATGCCACCACCTCGCAGCTTCCCTTGTTGAGTGGAGCCCACAAACACGGCGGCCTGGAGCAGAGCCGGGCCACCCCCGCCCTGCTCGGAGCCTTTCCCGGGTGCGGATGCGGGGACACTCACGTCCCAATCCACCTCCCTTCTCCAGCAGCCTCACGCTGAGTCCACTTCATGCTCCACCCAAAGCCCTGGGAGCTTGCTCACGTCCTGCTCACGGAGCTCGGTGGCTTCTGCACATGGGCTGGGGTGCTGGAACGATGCTGAGACAGGCTGAAGACACTCCCGTGCACAGGGCATGCAACCCATCTTCATCACGGCAACTGATTCATTACCTGGCTTATAAGGAAGCATGGGGGCCAAGCCGAAGCTGGATTAACGTGGCGATGGATGCCCTTGAACAAGCCCGAGGACTGGCCACAGAGCAGAGCCCGGTGGGAAGGGGGGTGGCAGGTGCTGCTGCCATGCCGGCTGGGAGCGCTGCTGGCCCCGGACAATAACAGAAAGTCTCCTGTGTTGTGCCGCACAGTTTCATTGTAAATGATTGCTCTATCTAACCGAGCCATTCCGTGCTGAACAAGGCTGTTGCTTTCTGCTGCTTTCAAGTGGTGCCGATTTAAAGCTATAAAATAATAACTGCATTGTGGCAAGTCTGGGGTGGTAAGTATTAAAGCTCTTTAGCCTTTCCCCTTTAAGGGGATTGTTTAACGAAGACAGTCCCACTCACCACTTTACTCCATCTTTATACTAAAGGGTACCAGTAGACCAGAAAATTATTTTAGATTTCAAAGGAGCTTCATTTCTGGAAGGTGCCTCTGAGTTTTCTCATCCATAACCACAGAGAGGGAAGGTTTCTGAATGGCAATAACAATCTGTTGCTGCATTCACTTCCAGAGAGATATAATAGAGTGAAAGACATCCTTCTGACAAGACTCGCTGAGGAATAGCACGCTGAAAGCATTCAAGGTAACTGGGGAAGAAATGTGAGCCAATATTTCAACCAGGTTCCTAAATCATTGCATTTTGGCAGCAGCATCAGCAACGCAAACATGAAAAGAAAACACAGAGACCTGAAATCAGTGGCAGCTTTAGGTCACTGCAAATTATTTAAATAGCCTCCTTTCACAATTCCAGCTATTTATGCAAGATGGTATTGTTTAGCTTCACGGTTTGTAACAGCTTATTATTCATGGTGGCATCGTCATTCCTTCCCCCTTCCCCAGCGAGGGGAGCAAAGCCGAGGCAGGGGCTGGAGCGCTCCCCTGACCCCAGCTCCTGGGCGAGCAGCGTGGCCAGCTAGGAAGCTTTCACCTGAGTAAACTTGATTTTGCAAGCCATGGAAGCAAGCTGGCTTTTCGGCAGAATCATGGTTGGTTTCAATTGCTAATAGCTCAAGAATTTGGTGGTTTTGATGCCTATTTAATTTCAGTATAATGAACATCACTTTTATTATTTAACCTTGTATTCTGCAGTAGATTTAATGTTGCAAAGCACAATTCATCAGTCCTGGAGGAGCATAATATGCCTGAATGCTGTTATAAATGGTAGTAGAAGGGCCATGTTCTGGCACAGCCCCTCTAATTTATTTAGTTACTTACATGGCCTTCATCACCATAGTTACCTGAGTGCTATCATTAATGAATTCATTAACATTAATGTGCTTTGTGTGATTTTACCCTGGGAGGGGAAGAAGTATTGTGCCTGGTTTGCTGAGAGAACTGAGGCAGAAGGCAGAGGGATATGTTCGGTGTCCCACAGAAAGTCTCTATCAGGAGCAAGAAGCAAAGCAAGTTCACGTGAACCCCAGTGCAGGGCCACAACTGCACAAGCATGTTTCTTTTCCACTTCTGAGGACTGAGGACGAACAGAAGTAAAACATATAATCAGTGGTAGTTGTCTGCCCTGGGATGACTGTTGCACCAAAAACCTACACGTGCCTTAAAACTCATATGAACCAACTGTCATATTTGCATTTCCAATGCAGAAAAAATGTTATATTTTCATGTTATGTCTGTACCTTCACAAGTGGCTTTTAACTATTGTAATTTACACTTCTGCAGAAATCTCTGACTGACCAGGCATTAAACACAGCACCAGAGCGTGGTTTGTCTAACCCTGCTCGGCAAGATGCTCTGGTCCTCTCAGCCGTTTATTGTCCCAGCGTGTCCAGGACACCACAAGCTTTTGCAGTATTTCACATCACCTCCACTTGTGGGCATGGGATATTTTAGTCAATTTTCTGGGTATGAAACTTCACTTCCTAGATAAACCCCCGAGAGAATGAACTCTTGACTCTTGCCAAAGGAAACAATTATCACGGCTGAACAATAACCATTTTGACGGGCCTTTTTATGTCCCAAAACTCTCAGTAGAGAAGCAGTCACCATCTTCACACCTTGTTGAAGCCAGCTCTAGCTTCACGTTTCCAGTGTTTTTGGGGCTTTTTCTTTTAAGATGTAGAGAGCTTAGTTGGTGTGAATAATGCCCTGGCTTCTTGGGAAAACTGTGCAAACAGATGAATCAAGAAAAAGTTCCTAGAAGTAGAAATATGTGAATTTGCCCTGACTGTAAAAAGAAGGGATCTCTGTCCTTGGAGATACTCAGAAGTCAACTGGCCCAGGTCCTGAGCTACCTCATTTAACTTTGCATCTGGCCTGCTTTTAGAAGGAGGTTGGGACAGGTGACCTCCAGAAGTCCCTTCCAACCTAAATTACCCCCTGATTCCATTAATTTAATATCTAGTCAAATACCCCTGGCTGCAAAATCATAATAAAGCTACTTCACTTGGGTTTTAAGAAATATTAAGTTAAACTAATAAGGAAGTAATTCATCATTTCCAAGTCCCATCTAGCAGAGTGAGGAGAAATACTTACGCTGAGCTGGATAAGCCAGTGGAGATGGGCAACATGATGGCTCTTTCAGTTCAGTGCTAATAAATGCAAAATCGTTAGGACCCTTGCAAAGCCCTTATTTATCTGTCTCACCCTGGGCTGGTCAAAGATGCCCTTGCAGAGTGCCACCGTGACCTCCGCTAAACGTCTTGCTTTTCGAGTCATCTAACGCCTTTACAATGAACTGGTCCTCTTCCGTACTAGCAACACCTCTCACCAAGGTAACTTCCCTGCGGTTCATGAGCTGGCGTGTCTGGGAGGCATTTGTACCATGTATCCTCGCCTTCACCCAGTCAGCAGGTCTGCAACAGGTTGGCCTCTCTCCAGGGCACTCTGCTTGTCCCTACAGATGCTTCTCTCCCATAAGCCGCACACGGAGCCAAACCCCTTAGCACATGCACCTAAGTTAGATACCCCAATTTTTTGCAACTACTACTGATCTCTGGCTCTTTCTCTGATGTCATTGATGCCCATATTAAACAGGACCTGTCAAAGACATATCTGTAGTGATCTCTAGCAGTCACCTCCCTCCATCCCAAGGCACCCCTGCTCAACATACACAGACACCTTCTCTTTGGCCAGCTCCCTAACCAGTTAGCAATATAGGCATTAATCCCCATCATCTCTACCTTTGGTAATAATTTCCTGTGGGGAACAAAGTCAAATGCTTTACTTAAATTAGATAGCCTGGATCTGCTGCATTTCCCTTATCTAAGAAACTGTTTTCATATTAAAAAAAAAGATATGAAATGCCTCTGCTGTAATCTAACATTGATAAAACCATGATGTAATTTATCCTGCCTACCTTTTGCTTTCACATCCTTAATTACTCTTTCCTTCAGAAAGTGTTTGGAGTCTGAGCAGAATATTGGGTTCAAACAACCAAGGCTGGAGTTCCCCAGGTCCTTTCACATATACAGGTTTTTTTAGTATATTATATGCTAAAACCACAAAGGCCTGACTCTCAAGCTCTCAGTTCCTTGGCTAGCCTTGCTATTGATGCTGACATTTTGTGGGGTTTTGTTTTCACTGCTGAAGGTAGAGGATAGGCCCTTGGCTTGTTCACATGCAGCAGCTGGAGGTTTTCTTGCCATTTGTATTTTGACATTTCTGCTGCATCACTTTCATTTCCATAAAGTAGATGGAGGGTTCAGACTCCTGGACACCCTTTTCCTTACAGAAAAGAAAGGCAAATTCATTCAACATTTGGCCTTTTCTCGATTACCCCTAATCTTCACTCTATTTAGCCCTTTTTATGTGTACAATCACATAACTAAGAGCCGACAGGCTGTTGGCCATTCTCATTTTCCTTTTATACTTTTTGACCTCTGAGGCAAAATTTACCTTTCCAGACATCCCCTGTTCTGTTTGCTGGGAAGTCTCTGCTCATTCTCAGTATCTTCGCCGATGTTCCTGCATGACCAGGAAAGTCTGTGGCTTTACCCAGCTAGTGGTGGTGTGTTTGTTTTATCTCCTGGTGGGAACATGGAGCTTGCAGCTCCTCTTGCCTCCTCCACATTTGCACAACTGACCTCTCTTCACACGCCCCAAGTTTCCCTATTAACGGTGTCAGCTGTGGAAATGCTAACGGGGTTAACACAGAGTGTAACAGTCCTCTGCTTGACATGAGGGAAAGAGCAAGTAAAACACTAGACTACGCATAGAAAATAATGCAGGCAAAATTTGCAAGCTACTGTGTGTGACTCATCTATATACAGTATTGATTATTTTATGTAAAGGGGGAATTAGTGCAGAAAAAATTTACAAAGAAAGAATGAAGACTTTGCAAGCTTCCTCTGTTCACAGTTAAGTTGGTTTTCCTTACGCTGGAGACAAACAGCAAGGAGCATAATAAGCCTATGCAAACTAGTGGGTGATCTGCAGAAGGCAGTACTGGGAGCCCTCCTCTCCCTGTCCTGCACTGCAGGATGAGGGACACCTCATGGACATGAAAAGGTAGGAAAATCTACGTTGGTAACAAGGGCTTAGCACAGAATTAGACTGTCTAATTAATTGCTGATAAATGTTATAGAAACTGAAAGGATTAACAGGATTCAAGAAAGGACTGGAAGCTGATATAAAGGTTATGGCAGCAGAGTACAACTAAATCACGTGCTTGTGAATGACTATATATTTATGTGTATTCCGTGTATATACATGTCAATGCGTGTTTATATACATACACAGACATACTCACCTCTGCTTTGTAGACATAAATACACAAATACCTATGCATGTAAGTATTTACATAAATGGTAAAGACTATAAATCAATATTAATGAATGACCTTGGGCTATCACAGAACTGCTCTCTGGTTGGCATTTAGATATCCTTCTTCACCTGCAAACTGAAGGAGAGACAAACAAGGGCTCCAAAAGGAGCTGCAAACAGGGGCTACTTGTGCCTGTCGACTGCTGTTACCACTGAGGACCTTCCTATTTCCAAAGCACAAATGGCCGTAAAAAGCTATTGACTTTCTATCCAGAGCCCATCAAAAGGACTGGAAGGACACCCACCAGCCAGGCCTTGGATCGCACCCACAGGATGTTTCTGTTTCTTAGTGCAAGGTAGGTAACCATAGCTATCTGCAAAAGAAAAAGGACTGAAAACAACAAAGAAGTGAGACATCTGTTTTGTTCTCACCAAATATCACCGTGCTGCAGACGTGCCCTCATGTAGGCAAAGGGTTATTTTCTCTCTTTTCCTATTCCATAAAGAAAAAGGGAAGAAAAATGTAAGAGCTGTAATCCTTGAATAGGCACAGAGTTTGCTTTTCAGGAGGAAATGCACAAATTCAGTCACTCTGGCATCTCCAAACCTCACTGGTGCTGGAGGGGCTCAGAAAGACCTCCTGGTTTCAGACCTGTTCACCGTGAGCACAGGGACACCTCTACATCAGCCAGCTGCGTCAGCGGATGCTCAACATCAAACACCAGCCCTACAATGAGCTTTTCTCTTTTAAAAATGCTGGATGAGCTCATTCCAGGGCCATTTAGTGGATATAAGACATCTTGGGCACCGCGGTAAAGCTCCCACCATTCCTATTGAAGGGGCTGATTGTATATATAGGACTGAAAAGGCCTAAGAAAAATGATTACACTTAGATTAGAACTAAGAAAATGGCTCTGAGAAGGAGAGGAAAGCAAGTGCCCAACTGCTCTTCCAGGACCAGGGGTCTCACCTGGTCTCTTGAAGGCTCAGCAGCGCTGTGCAGCTTTCTCAGAACTCACCACACGACTATGGGATTAATTCTAATAATTAAATATTAATTCTGGTTAAATCAAAGAGATTCCACAGAGATGATTTCATATTTCAAGATAAATATCATCTCAGCTTATGAGCACACTATCTATGGTAATTAGGAAAGCTAGTTGTTTCTGTAGTTTGAAATTATGTTCAGTATGACCTCCTAAGCTGATGCCATCATATTCACCAAAATTTACCACAATGAATTTCACTTTGCCTAGTTAAAGGTTTTTTTTTTTTTAAGGAGGAAAAATGTAGATGAAAAAAAAACCTAAGTCTAAAAGTATGATCCTGAAACCTCTGTTTGCCTGCTTCCCTGCTCTAGAGTCTCTAAACTCCTTCATTCCTGGTAGTCCTAAAGGCCTCCCATGCATAAAGGTCTTCTCCTGAGCATGTACAGAGGTATCTCAGTTCTCAACAAGGCAGAGCAGACCACCTCACGCCTAAGACATGGCCTCATTGAGACAAGTCCTACAAACACTGGCCACCTCCCTGTGGGATTTCTCTGGTGGAGGACAGTTAAGACACCCAAGTATGTTGGTTTCTGCTTGCCCCCCATCTCCAGCTTTGCACCATGACATGTCCCCAGCCACAGTAACCTGCCTGCCTGCTCCACGCCATTGCCGACTCTGTGGCCCACCATGCCCCTCTCGGGTAACCCCATGTTTGCACCCATTGTCTGAGCCAAACTCATGAGGTGTCTGGTTCCACACCAACAGACATGGTTAAATGCTTCAGATTGCTTTAAAACTGCGACTGGAAAGCAAATTCTGGGTTGGGTTTATTAAGCATACAGCCTGTTTTCTAATGATTACTGTATTTTAATCTTGGATGTAGTCATGTAGCTGCCTGAGGCCAACCAGAGGTGCAACTTTTGGTAAACTGTTTAATGTTCTGAGCTTCTTCCTTCTCCCTGTTGGGAAAGAGGAGAACAAGCGTCTCTTACCATATTTGTATAATTAAAGCAAAAAAGAAAATCACAACCTCCACCCTCAGTCACAACAGGGAATTCACGAGTGCAGAATGCAGTCAAATGCAATTATTTATCAGTCCTAGCTTGAGAATAGCTTTTATGAAAATCCTTTGTTATCCTTTCAATCAAAGACAGACAAGGCAAAACTATCCTATGGCTAAGTCATTCTGTCCTTCAACACCTTTCTTATTGTTTTATCCTTATACGTATTTTCACTAACATATTTTGCCCAGTTTTCTGGGCGTTAGTGCTTGGGGTTATTTCTGGCTTTGCTTCCAAGCATTTCAACTTAGGTGTGACTGAGGGCACTCAGCCTTTGCTCTGCTCACAGAGCTGAAACTGTGGGAGCCATTTTTCCACCCTGTTAATGGTGAGATGGTGCGGTCAAATTAGATGTGGACTACAAGGTCCAATTCTGAGCTTCATTGCATAGGGCAAACCATCCTCATTGCATTTTTTCTTCATCTAGAAAGACCCCACAAGGCGTAACACAAGAGAACTCGTATACTCCATAAAATTTCTTCCTGTTGTCTCTACGTGACACAGTCATTTGATATTTTGGTTTCAGTGGAAGATGCTGTGATACAGCGCTGCCATTATCACCCATCGGAGACCTGCACTGTACCCAGAAGGGAGAAATGGAGAGATTCATATTCATTTCTGTGAGAGTCAAAGTGCAAGCTTTTTGTGACTCTCATTGCGAGCCTTCCCACACGGTGTGGCACTAAAAGTGGTACCTGAACTAATCCCATACTTTGCTGTTGATTTGCTTTTCAACACATGGATGTGTTATTCTAAAGGAATAAGAAAGACATTTGTTGGAAGAGGTAATATTCCAGGTTTGAAAATGTGCTTGTACTGAAGACTTCTCTATGTTTTCTACCTGTACCCATCAAACCAATTAAAAGTGCTACCTCTCTGTGCAGACTTGACCTCGGTAGTGTATGTAAAGTCTGAGAAGGAGTTCAAGATATTCTGAAGTAACAGTAAAGGCTGAATAATGAAATAAGGATAGCAAGCTACGAGCCCTTTTCCTCTGAAAGTTGGCTGAAATCCTAAATTAAACCCTTTCATCCCAGCAACTGGTTTGAAACTCCTAGTTCAAACCAAAAATAGCCAAAACCATCTCTTGAGGAATGGAGAGTTGACCCATCTGAAATCTCATCTACAGTGCATATCTTTAAAAGTTCCAGTAATCCTCATATAATTATTGTATGGTAGACATTTTTTTCTTTCTACTCCCACATGTGCACTTCAATGGAAAAACACTCTTTATTTTTCTGTTTTATGAATAATACAGAAATACATAAATAATAGATATGTTATTAATAAAATGGCCAAATACGTATTCCCCTCAAAATGCATGAGTTTGACTGGAATGTCAAACAGATTACTGGATGAATATTTGATATTTTAATTTATTGGGCAATTTCTTACAAGACTAGCTGAAGTCCTCAATTAGACTTCATACCCCTGGTCCTCCATCACATCTGCCACCAATTCATGCCATGTTCGCTCCACTCCTATGAACCTGCCTCTCAAGAAAGACTGGTGGTTGCAAGAGCAGTCAAAAACTACCTTCATGCTGACACAGAGACTGTCAGTCATGGGCTGTCCCTCAGCGTAGATCAAAAGAGTCTTTGGGATGCTCTAACTTGCCCCAGGACTTGACGTCTCTTCTTTCGCGGTGCAAAGACATCTCCTCACAGCAGATGTCTGAGAGCAATGAGCTTTTGCACAGCGGCAGGCAAAGATCGCCAGCCGGGAGCTAAAACAAGGGTCCAGCACAGCCTCAAATCATGCAGCAACAGCTTCAGACTCGTCCGCGAAAAGACAAGCTTTTGCACAAGCTGAAACCTCCCACCCAAACGACATGGGCACTGCGGGCAGCAGGGCCAGACCTCAGCACTGCGGGATGGTGGGAGCCTGGTGTAGCCCTGGTCCCACCTCCTTGCTTAGCTGAAGCTAATGTGGCTCTTGCTCTGAGGGAGAGTGATGCAAACAGTACTGCAGTGCTGCTGTATGAACAAAAGGCTCGTGCTCACTTCAGGTCCCCTCTTTGCTCCTGCTCCTGCATACCCAAGGACCAGTCAAAAAGCAGAACAAGTCCTGGAAACCCCACAGCAATGATTAAAGACACAGGGGAAACATGCATGTGGAAAGAAATTAAATAAACTAATGCTCTTGAGCTGTCTAAAACTTTATTGAATTAATTTTACAATCGTATTGAGAATGGTGCACATTTTTTCTCAGCCATGACATTCTGAATTTTCAACAAAATGAAAAATAAATTTGACTCGAGCAGAAGATAAACAACAGCCACCAGGGATTCTGCAGGGGATGTATCCCCGCTCCTGTCGCTGGCTTTCTGCTCTTCCCGCTGGAGAAGTGGTAAAATAAGGCAGAGAAAAGGACGCTCCAAATGGAGCAACCTCATGCCATGTCCACCCAAGCTGAACTGAAATAGATTTGTGGTTCAGCTCAGATCACTTCCATTTTTCAGCCCACCTTGCTAAGCAGTTTGCAACGGTGAAAGAGAGACATTAGAAAATAACAGAAAGGGAAGAAAAGTCTGACTCACCTGAAACAGGAATAGAAAAGCACCTTTTCTGAAAATAGATGAAAAAGGAGTAATTTTTGTCTTGAATTCACCTGCAAAACTCATTGCCGTAAGCTATTATTGAGATGAACAGCCTTTTACTGTTAAAATTATTAGACAGGTGTGTGAAGTACCTAATAAACTGGATATAAATTAGAAGACAGGTTTTTCAGAAAACTTAGTGCGTATTAGACAATTACAACCCTTTTTAAAAGCCAGGAGACATTTCCATTGATGTCACCTAGACTGCACCTCTAAAAGCATCTGGTCCCAAATTCCCCTCTATTTTAGTCTCAAATTCCTTTCATTGGCCTGAATCAGGAAAAATAATTAGATTCACAATGCAGAAGAGTTTTGCAACGTCTGACGCTAGTTCCTGTCGAACGAGAGCCTGTCCAGGAGCTGTACATCAGACCCACCGCAGTTTTTCCTGTGCCTACAAGAAAATGCCTATAGGTGCAGGTAGGTTATGTTTTCAAAAGCACGTTGGCCACCAAAGCACAGCAGCTGCATTTACTGCACCTTAGGAGGTGTAACATAACCCAAGCAGACATTTCCAAGAGGCTCCACCCCAAGGGCTTGGTTGGGGCAGATGGGTAAGACGCTCCCATCTACTCCAGGCTGGCACAGACCATCGCCTATTAACCTTTGCACAAACCCCACTACTCCAGACACTGCACTTTCCCCTACCATTTACAGTAAGCGTTTTAAAGGTCTTAAAAACCAACCAGCGTCCTTTCTCACATCTGCCCAGGGAAGCCTGGCTCCTCTCGGTACTCTGGATCCAGCCGAATGGGCTTCTAAGGGAAAGGGTTATCATCACCGCTACATTTTGGAAAAAAATGAAACATTGCCTAAAAATGCTTTCCAAAGCAGAGCAATGTCTGGACCGTGTGGTCCTCCACGTGAACCTCCTGGGGTGACGGCAAAGGCTTTCCTATGCTCAGAGGCACTGTGCAGCATTGCATGTCACCGAGGATCATCGCCCTCGTCTGGCAAGGTGAGGGCCATGCACGGTGTCAAGAGTGATGCTGAGACCTCTGGCAGGCTGCTGGCGAAGCTGTCCCATGGAGTAGTCACCCAGAAAGCACACCGTGGTCAGCTGCCACCACCACGCGCTGGATTCAGGCCATGAAGCAAAGGGGTTTCTTCCACTGTGCAGGTGTCTGTAAAGCAGTTTTCTAGTCTGTGGAGTACCCGTTGCTGTGAAGAAGTCACCCTTTGGGCTAAAGAGAGGGGATTGCTCCAACCTGTTTGTCCCCATCGTTATGCTCTAAGCGTAATGATGATCAGAAGGTCACAGTCAGTGAAGTTACCATCATGTGGGACCATACCCAGTCTAAACTTTCCTTGGCTCCTATGTTACTCCCAACCAGCCTCCAGGATCATGCCCTTATCCTTCTGTTAGTGCCGTGAGTCCAGAGACACCATGGACCTAAAGGTGACTTGGTAGAAATCAGCAAGACCCAACTGCAAGTCCTTCACTGCAGCTCTGGTGAAGGTGCTCCTTGGACTTGTCCCATGGCAGGAGGGGGCCTGGCAGGTCCTGGAGCCAGTGCTGGGCTCCTCGAAGCTAACAGCCTTGGCATCACTTGCAGCCACGCTGACCTGACCTCTCCTACAGAAAAACAACCTTTAAAGCACCTGATGATGAAGACACAGCTGTGAAACGTGCTGGGTGCTTGGGCACTGGCTCAGTGATGGCTAGCATGAAAATGGAGCAGACTTCATCCAGGTGGCTCTGTGAGTTTTTTTAAGGCACTATGTACAAGGTCTAGGCTGGATGAATAATTAAGATGAAGAAGCTGAACCCTGAATCCATCACTTGAAGCTCCATGAAAGTCTTTGTGGCAGTTTGTGGCAACAGTTAGGGACCGACTGAGGCAAGATATGAATGGTGAGGACAACAGAGTTTGTCAGTTCATCAGTGAGAGCTTTTGGTGAGAGTCACTCCCCAAAAGGGATTTCCATCTATCAACATTTAGAAGAGGTGGGGTGGGGATGCAAGCCAGCTCATTTCCAGAATCAGAGAATGAGAAGGCATCTGGTTTCTCACAAGATGTGCTCTAAGATGAGAAACCATCTTTCCCCTGCATTTGTACAGCCCCGAGCACACGGGAGCAGTGGTCCGGGACATGCTCCCACTCAGGAGTGAACACGGCCTCTTGCTCTCCATCTCTCCTGGCCATCCTCAGTTGGCATCAACATATGGCTGGAAAATAAAGTCATTTAAAGTCATTGCATCTCCTAGGCTTTTTTCTCCTTTCAGGCTTGTCATGCTAATTTCTAGCCTCACGTGCCAGCCATGAATCTTAGCTTAAAATCAAAGCATTTCCAGGCAGACTTTCTCGGGAGAGCCTCTGACAGAGGGGAAGCCATGTTTGCTACCAGAAGGAGACTTCTCAGGCAAAGTGCATTGCACAGTTGTGGAAAGCCTGTTTCTCTGGGGTTTCTTAGTGCTAATCAAGGCAGGCACAGGTGTCCAGTTTGAGAGTCAAAAAAAAAAAAAAAAAAAAAAAGAAAATCCACAAGATGACGGAGGTTCAAGGAGGGGCAGGTAATCAGGGACACACAAAGCGAGGTCCACAGCAGCAATACTTTAAAAAAAATCAATATCATCCTTCAAGAGGAGGTCTTGGTTTGATTGCTGTTCTTTTACATGAATGGCAATTACTGAGTCCGAGATCTGCAAAGTATCTCCTGTTATTACATTGCTGCACTGCTGCCTGATGGGAGCTATCATTTTAAAGAGGATGATACCAAGTTGGGTGTCCACACTTCCAAAACCTATTTTTTTTTTCCTTTTAAGAATGCTCTATTTAGTATAAGCAATTTCAATATGCTTGTTTAGGTCCAGCTGAGAGTGGAGATCAGCTTCAAAACTCTTGCTCTTGGGAAGAGGTGGCAAAGCTTCACAGCCCTCACCCGGGGAGGGTGCAGGCGCTCGTGGGTCAGTGGTGTAATGGAGGAGCTGCCAGAGGTGGTGGTCAGGCAGGGTGTTTGTCCTTAAGTGCAGGGTTTTCTGGCCTAAATTTCGTTTGCTTTGGTCAGTAGCAGTACCAAGGGAGGACAAAAAAAGAAAAAAAAAAAAGTAAATTTCTCATGGAGAGTCACACAAGAGAAAACAGGAGGCACACAACCCAGTGACCACACCAGACACATTATCCTTGGGGCCACACGATGTTGTGCTCGCAGCTTGCATGGTGGCTGTCTCGGTGCCGCATCACAAGGAGACATCTGGAGCAGTTCGGCCGCTGGAGTGCCGTCAGTTGCAGCACAGCTCCGGGGCTGGAGCTCCACCTCCAGAAAAAGATGCTGTGCACAGTACACGTGTCCTCTGGGACATCTCCAAAACAGAGCTGGTACAAAACATAAAGCAGTTGTAACCTCTGTAACCCACCTCTCGAACACGAGCAACTCAACACCCTCCAGAAGAAAAGCATGGGGAAGCAAAGGCCATTGGCCTTGCCCAGACAGGACCACGCTCAGCCACACTAGCCTCAGCCATGCACAGCAGTACGACACTGCGGCAGCAGCTGCTTTGCAGGTGTAAGTGATAACACACTGATTTGCACCAGCTGGCAGGCTGGTCCCCTCAGTCGAAAACCTTCCAAACTCTAATGCAGTTACACAGTGTTCACCCTGATAAAATTTTATTAACACTTTCTCCAGACACCTCTAAGCTCCCTGTCCATGGCCATGAATCATCAGCGACGCTCGCAGTGTAATAGCCCAGTGAAAAATTAATTTGTTCATCTCCAGGTTCTTGGGAAGTGTTAGACTCTCATGGCCGATCCCTTAGTGCCTTCCCAGGAGGTTTCGTCCCACGTGGTCCCGGAGCACCACGTACGGAGGAACCCTGCCTGCACCCCGGAGGCAATGCCCAGCATCCCATCAGCTCCTCTCAAAGCCCCCAAATTGAATTAAAATAAGTGTATTCTTTTTCATCCCTAACCACAGTGGGTTAAAAACTGCAGCGGTTTTCTCTGGAAGGGGAACTGCCTTCCTGCAAGGATTTGGGGTGAGAAAGCAAAGCGGGATCTGGTGGTGCTTCATCCCTCGGCCCGCGGCCAGCAGAGTGCACTCAAAAGACATTCTCTGCTCGTGCAAACTTCTCCTGCTAATAAAATCCGTCCTGTGTTTAATATGTAGTGGCTGTAGCGAGGGGCTACTGAAACTTAATTGTTTCCCCCTGCATTGTGAAGAAGAATAGAGACGCTCCAATGGGATTTCATTTTATTCAGGGAAATAAACTCGGTCTGATTGTGTTATTTTAAATAATTCCCAGGATTCATTTCCATAGTGCAACAGGGGCAACTTCACCAGCAGGAGTGTTGTATATTAATATTTCCCTTTAACTTAGCAAGAATTCACGTTTTTTTTCTGCTGATAATGCACAAGACACTCATTATTTTTTGAATGTCAGCTTTATTGGAGTTATCTTTGTGCACTACTTGTTTGTAAAATAGCCTGGCTGTGGTAAGGACTGCATTTTTAGTATTTTGTTTATTATTGCCAGGATGTCCAACTTCTTCTGTTGCCTGTAATGTGAAGCTTGTGGCCACAATGTAGCCAATACATTGAGCAGCCCCATTTGTCACTGGTTAATTAAATTTGACCCATTTCTTTCACGCTGTCCTTCCTTTCCACTCGGGGGAATCGCTGTTCACATGCCAGTCAGTGTTAGCGCAGCAGGGCAGAATATTATTTTGATTATTTGACACAACAGTGCTGCATTTTGCAGCCAAAACTCTGTGTGTGCGTACACACAAACAAGAACACACACATCTTGCTGGTGCAACAATACTGCCATTGTAGGAAGCCAAAACCAGACAGTGGATGTGTCTGAACGCAGCAGGTTTAAGCTAATTCAGCTGGCCCATCCCTCCAGCCACGATGCGTCGGTATGGTGGATGGGACCGCTGAGTTTATGAGGATCTAAGAGGACCTTTTCCTTTCCTCCTGGTCCAAGGAGATGGGGACCTAAAGGTGACTTACAGGTTAACTATGTGCAAGCAAGGAAAGCTGCCTCTGAGCAGTGGCACTGTGGCAGCGAGCTGTGTGCGTCCACCTGGCTCTCCCTAGGGTTGCTCCTCCGAAATATAAATGTCCCTTATGGCCACCCCACGCCCAACCCCGTGGGCACTGTCGGAACTGCTGCAAGGAGAGGTGCTGCTGGTTTGCAGCTCTGGGGACAGCGAGCATCCACGTGGCTGCTCTTCCCAGCCGGCAGATGGTCTGAGAGACAGGCAGACAAAGTGTCTCACAGTCCAGTACTTTTCTGCCAGTTTAACACAGGCCCTTCAGGAGGATGAAGGAAAACTGGTGGACCAAAGCAGGGCTTTTTTCAGCCACTCACAGTGAAAGGACCTGGAGGGTTTTTTCTTTCCACGTTACAGCTGGCGTGCCTGGTGCTCGCTGCAGAGCACAGCCCTGCTCCCAGTGAAAGAACCTGGAGGTTATTTTTTTTTTCCACGTTACAGCTGGCGTGCCTGGTGCTCGCTGCAGAGCACAGCCCTGCTCCTCTGCAAGCCCTAGCCCCGGCTCCCCTGTCCTGCCCGTGACCACGAGCTGCAGCTCCTCATAGAAACACTACGGAGAGATGAAGCTTTCAGCAAAGGGAGCATTTTGTTAAGGGCTCATGACGCAAGATAAGGGTGGGGCTAAAATATAGGTGAGACCAGCAAATGAAGGCAGGGGCTGCTTAGAGGGCTTCCCTTTGCTGAGCAGAAACACCAGTAATGTGGGCACGGGAACATCCTACAAAGCCCAGCAATCCCTAGCAAGCATCCAAGTACAGCTTTTCTAAGAAGGGGGCAAAAGGGCTGCAGCCCTGGCCACCAACCTGTTACTCACTCATAGCAGATGACATGTACGTAGGCATTCGTTCATTCAGGCCACCTCTACCCACCTCCAGAGATACAGACATGGATCTAACTGGAGCACCCACATCACCAACATGCAGCCGTCTCTGGACGAAATGGCTGCTGGCCCTGGAGCCCCGAACAGAGACCTGCCTCTCTTCACAAAGACGATGATGGGCATGCAGCAAACTGAGTTATCCAGGAAACAAGTGCACAAAAAGCACCATAATTTAGTTACACAGAATTGCTGTTGCAGGTGTTTTCCGCTGCCCCTCTGACTTACTGAGCCCAGGAAGGCTCATGCATGGTTTAGATGTTGTTACTGTGTTTGTACAACCCTACAGCTTGATGCACATGAAAGCTTCAACTGCGCATCAAAGTTGGAAGACCATGGAAGAGACAGGAGCCCTGTTCTCATGGCAGGTATTAATGGTTTCATTTGCAGTCTCTATGGCTTTATTTCTGAGACTGAAACAGAGCAAGCGATGCATTACAGAAAGAATGAAAGACCAGAGGAACGTTACATGGATTTGAACTCTTTGTCCCAGGAGGGTAAACCTGAAGCCGCTCTGACAACACTTCCCCCCCTCAGGGTGGTGTAAAACAAGCTGCACACATGTGTACAGAGATCTCTCCAGTCAATGAGAGACAGACAAATGCATACCTATGGATCACTGCTTCTCTCTTCCTGAACGACACGACGGACATTTGGAATTTTTCCCTCTAATCCGAACTATAAGTATATTCACCATAAAATGACAGCTTGTTTGAAGAAAAAAAAACCCACCTCACTCCCTGAGAGTGCCGTGGCTTCTTGCTGTTGCCTCCATCAGGGTACCAGGAGGAGGAGAGGGGTCCCTGCTTCCTGCCTGACTTCAGATCGGCAGATCAGTTTGCTGCTTTCCACTTCTTTACGGGATGAAGCCTTTTACTGAAAAACAGTGGAAAGCAATATTTTGCCTGGTTGCTTGGGCTGGGCTACAGTCCTGGAGAAGATGGACCTTAATCTAGATTTTACTGGGCAGTGCCTGGTGGTTGGGCTCCCTCTGTGTAAGGCTGAAGGGTAAGAGGGCTGCAGCCGCTGCCATGGCCCTTACCACGGAGTCACTTTTTTCAGCCATTCCTCTGGATCCAGAGCAATAACCCAGACAACAAGTTTCAGCCATAAAGCATCACGCAGACTGTTAACTGACATTATCCTGGGGTGCATGGATACCAAAAGTGACTGCATTTGAGCTGAACAAATGAGAAACCCACCAGAGAGAGTAAGCCCAAGGCACACAAGAACATTTAACTTGGCCTTAGACTGGTGTATCTCCCACCAGCGACCAAAATTGTTTCACCCATGTAAATTCTTGGACGCCAGGAGGATTCTTCTCAATTCACACCTGTCCTGGAGAGCAGACCTAGCCTGAAATTAGGTAGTTCGATGTAATTTATAATAGTTCTGAGACTAAAACTGCACCAGTGAAGATAACAGGTGTGTCTAAAGGGTCTGTCACACTTAGTTATTTATCTAATAACTCCATCCCGTGGAGGTTTGGCTTCAACTGCGCATCAAAGTTGGAAGACCATGGCAAAGCCCTGTTCTCATGGCAGGGATTAATGGTTTCATTTGCAGTCTCTATGGCTTTATTTCTGAGACTGAAACAGAGCAAGCGATGCATTACAGAAAGAATGAAAGACCAGAGGAACGTTACATGGATTTGAACTCTTTGTCCCAGGAGGGTAAACCTGAAGCCGCTCTGACAACACTTCCCCCCCTCAGGGTGGTGTAAAACAAGCTGCACACATGTGTACAGAGATCTCTCCAGTCAATGAGAGACAGACAAATGCATACCTATGGATCACTGCTTCTCTCTTCCTGAACGACACGACGGACATTTGGAATTTTTCCCTCTAATCCGAACTATAAGTATATTCACCATAAAATGACAGCTTGTTTGAAGAAAAAAAAACCCACCTCACTCCCTGAGAGTGCCGTGGCTTCTTGCTGTTGCCTCCATCAGGGTACCAGGAGGAGGAGAGGGGTCCCTGCTTCCTGCCTGACTTCAGATCGGCAGATCAGTTTGCTGCTTTCCACTTCTTTACGGGATGAAGCCTTTTACTGAAAAACAGTGGAAAGCAATATTTTGCCTGGTTGCTTGGGCTGGGCTACAGTCCTGGAGAAGATGGACCTTAATCTAGATTTTACTGGGCAGTGCCTGGTGGTTGGGCTCCCTCTGTGTAAGGCTGAAGGGTAAGAGGGCTGCAGCCGCTGCCATGGCCCTTACCACGGAGTCACTTTTTTCAGCCATTCCTCTGGATCCAGAGCAATAACCCAGACAACAAGTTTCAGCCATAAAGCATCACGCAGACTGTTAACTGACATTATCCTGGGGTGCATGGATACCAAAAGTGACTGCATTTGAGCTGAACAAATGAGAAACCCACCAGAGAGAGTAAGCCCAAGGCACACAAGAACATTTAACTTGGCCTTAGACTGGTGTATCTCCCACCAGCGACCAAAATTGTTTCACCCATGTAAATTCTTGGACGCCAGGAGGATTCTTCTCAATTCACACCTGTCCTGGAGAGCAGACCTAGCCTGAAATTAGGTAGTTCGATGTAATTTATAATAGTTCTGAGACTAAAACTGCACCAGTGAAGATAACAGGTGTGTCTAAAGGGTCTGTCACACTTAGTTATTTATCTAATAACTCCATCCCGTGGAGGTTTGGCCCTAAACATTGTTAAATGAGCCTGTTTTAATTTTCAGAACAAACTACATCTTATCAAAAGAGTGTGAAAAGGCACAAGGCAGATGCTGCCGAAACCTTTGGAGGATCTGGGGCCACCACTTCAAATGGGCCTTCGGTGGCTATTTTCATTTCCAGCATCTGACCCGAGGAAGGGAAAGCCTGGCTGATATGGCAGCTGAAACCCATGGGCTAAGAATAAAGTTGGGAAGAGCCTGCGCTGTCCAAAAGGAGAGCTCTTACTGTTTGTGCTCTTAACTTGTTCCTCTGCTGGTATGAAAGGTAGAGATTTAGTGTGTATGTGTGTCTGAGAGAAATGTAGAAATTATGTAAAAATGGAGGAGCTCTTATCACGCTGCAAGTGCAGAAACGGGAGCTTTCACAAAAATACGACATACTGCAATGCACAAGCAGAGCTGACAGTTGTCTCTTCTCTGTCTATGGAGAACAACAACATTTTCACAGCAAGAAATGGTCCAATTTTTGTGCCGCTTATAACGGTTGAGCCTGGCATTGCATCCCCCACGTGCACTTCCCCCAGAGCATGGTTGGTCACGGTCAGCCAACGTGAAACACTTTCTCATGCACAGCTCACGCTGGCTGAGCTCATCCCACACCACAGACACAGGGGCTGGATTGGCTTCACACTTTGGGCTGGGAGGTGGATAAGGGCAACGCTTCCATTTACTCGGCAAATGCCTCTTGTTGGGCACTCCTGCGTATGCTTGCCCATAATACCTCCACGTGCAAAGGTTGTCCCTCTGGGAAGCAAACTCCTCCCCAGCCCAACAGAGAGCCCTGTCATGCAAATAGAAAGGCTGGGAAATGCAGTATCTGGCTTTGATGGAGTCATGCAGTTCCTGTCTGGGCCACCTTAGAGGGACGGGCTCTGTCCCACCACGGGGATTCCTGCTACGCCTTTAGGAGAACTCAAACAGTAAATGACCCAGGCTTGAATCGGGCACCTGACAAATACTTCCCTGCCCCTTTTTTAGATACTCATTCTATGATGATTTGCTAATTATGTATAATCTGTTCACACTCTAAACGTGCCTCGCATGATACATGCAGTCCACAAATTCAGCAGAATTATGAGACTGAGTTAAATTATTTAGTTTTGCCTCAGTTTTGTTGGATGTTGGAAATCTCAAGCCAGTGTGGCTGATAAGGAGGGACTAGAGTAACACGCACAACTCACCGACACCACCAAATTACTCAGAATCTTAATGCTACTTAATGGTCTCCTTTAGTCAAATCTCAATTATTTGTAGACTTGCTCCCAACAACGAGAGAGAAAATAATTTGCTTCTATCTGGTGTTGGATGAAATGAAAAAGCTGCTAAGAAAAGAGCTTCTGAAGTAAATGGCTGCTGGAGTATGGGAAGCATTAGAGTCCCAGAACTTTTGTTATTCAAGCAGTTAGCCTAATTCAGTTTGATTGATTTAATTTTATTTTATTTACCTCGCTCCCTCCTGCAACAGAGGGGCCTATAACACGCAGTTGGTGCCACATACCACTATACGATCCTCTTGATACTGAGAAATGCAAACCGGCCCACTGCGATGCGTTTCACCGATGGCTCCTTATTTCTGGGGGCAAAAGAGTACAGTCAGCTTTACTTACATGGGAGTATTTTGCATCAAGCAGTACGGCAGTATGGCTAGCAAGGCAGCGTTGCTCACGCGGGGTGGTTAATGCCCAGGCTAGAACGATGCCCCGTGGTCGGCTGCAGACCTGTGTCGGGAGAAGGTGAGGGACTAACGCTGCCATTACTTCTCATAGGAAAGTGCTGCAGTTAATTTCCTTGGGATCCGATGCCTTTTTATAATCAACACTGATATTCTGATAGACCAAATCATTGCAGCCCCGGCTGTGATAACCTACCGCACAGTTCCTTGAAGTGTGAGGTCTGGCTAAAATTAAGCTAAGCAAGCAGTTAAAAACCTACCCCAGTGTCTGCTACAAGACTATTTGCATTTTTCCCTTCAATAAAAGTAAGAGCAACCTGATGCTTGCAGACGCCCTACAGGGTGGACGGCACAAAGTAAACTTTCATCGGGAGCTTGGGCTGTGCTCTGCCCGTGACCAAAACACCCGCTCTGTTCAGCCCTGGCTGCACACAGACGTGCTCTGCAATGGATGGGTCCCAAAGCTCCCCGTTTCCTCCAAGGGACCCCAAACACAGGTCCAGGAGGCTGCACTGGGCACCGCGCGCGCAGCCAGGGACCCCCGGCCGCTGGTTTGACCTTGCTGTCCTGCTCTCCCAGCTCTTCGCCCCATGGATGCACCACCCATCCCATGCATGGTCTCCTTGGGCAGGCTCTGAATACACTTTGCCAGCGCTGGTGGGTCACTCTGCATTGTCTGAGCAAGAGGAGGTCCTTCATGTTTTCGGGAGCTGGCAGGAAGAAGGGGATGGTACTGAAATAGGAACTCATTTTGGGGTTAAATGCAACAGATGAGCCTTGTGAGCCTTTCTAGTGACAAATGAAAGCCATAAAATGAACCTGGGGGAATCTGCAGGCTGAAGTGGTGTATGCAAGTAGTCTGCATACATTTTCCCTCCCAATCGCAAGCACTGGAGCTGATGGAGCCCAGCCACAAACCCTAGTCCCGGCCCTGGGAACACCCTGAATGAGACCAGCTGAATTTCACAATCCCCAGAACAATTCCTGGCTAACTTATTTCGGTTGGGAGCAACCTCACTGCTATGTAATGTCATTATAGAGAGTGATTTGGGAAACTCCAGGTGACTGTTGGCTTTGACTTGGTGAGTTACATTAATTACTCCTTTTTCTTCAGTAAATGACTATCTAGTGAGATGGTTGGGTTTAGGTTCACAGCTTAACATCATCAAGCAGATCTTAGCAGTAGCTGTAATGTTTAAACATTTAAGAACAAGATACTTTAAAAAAAGCCATGTCAGATGATACTATTCAGTGGAAATCATTTGGGCACTTATCCCACAGAGATTTATGCACCTGCTTAATTTTAGACTGTGAGTTATTTTCACAAATTTCAACCGCAGTGCTTTTGTGGTAAGGTTTGCTAGGTGCCTTAGCCTCTGCAGCGCCAAACCCTGAACTTCCAAGAAAGCGTGCCAATGATGTGCTAACAAAATGCTGCGTCCCTTCTAATGGCTGTTCCAAAGAGTAGAGCAGCAGCCAGTTAATGATTTCAGCCTTCAGGATCAAATAACGTGTAGCTGTGCTGTGAGGATCTTGGATTTAACTATGTAAGGGCTGGAAACAGGGTGAAAAAGGACCAGCCCTTTAGGGGTTATTGATGTTCAACCTACAAAGCAGACAGCAACGTATATATCCCTCTTCCTTCCACCTCCACTTCAAGTATCTCCAACAAGAAGGGGTAGGGTTGGGCCCTGGGCTTCTCCTGCCAAGACCTGGCATTGATGGGGCTTTACAGGTGAAGAAAACACGCACTGTCCTCACAAGGCCAAAAGAGCTTTTGGAGTATGTCCATGTTCCATGCTGTGGGGCTGTTGGCCATAGGAGTAAGAAAGGAGACTGGGGGGAAAAATAGCTGGGGGGGGCCAGAGCCCTGGGTGCAAGTCTGGGTTGGTCTGGGATGACCATAGGCCAGAAGATGTGGCACAGCTGTTGCTCTGAGGGCCAGTTTGGCATATGTGTGGCAGGACGGAGAGGCTGAAGGTAGAGAAAAGACAAAAGGCAACTGAAGGTTGAATGTAATCTATTGAAGGCTACACTGCGAGTGCAACCTCTGGAGATCTACTGAGGCAGATTACCCCAAATTCTCCTTGCAGCTGAAAGACAGATAAAACAGAGCATCAGATGGACCCAGACACGCAATCTGGCACTCCCTTCAAACAGGGAGGCCAATCAGTGAAGGTGATGAGATGCATTCAGATGGTTTCAGGGAGGGAATTAGCTTTGCTAGGCTCTGAGCAGTGCAATGGCAGCTGAGGACCTCCCCCTCCATCCTCCAGTGGTGCCCATGGCTTCTGGACTGTTGGGTCTACTGAGATGAACCTCCCTGGGACTTGCTGTGTGGGAGGGAGCTACAGGCCCCAATCCTCCCTCACCCCTAGATGTCCCATCACTGAATGAGACATGTCCACGACTTGGCAGTCCTTCACCTCCTCTGGATAAGCGGTTCCACTACACCTGGAAGGCTTTTTGCACGCGGGGCAGGAGGAAACCTGCATTGAATGGCCACTGTGCTGCCACGTCCTACAGTCAAGTTAAGAAGCTGCTTGGCAAGAGTCTGCCATTTCCTCCAGTATGCTCCTGTGAGCGAGGAAGCCACACTGCTCTGGCTTCCCGCATGGAGCAACCTTTGCTGACACCCACAGGTGTCAGCACAATCTGTCCCGAGGAGTCGGTGCAGCTGGAGGAACTACCCTGCGTTTGCCAGTGTTGCTGTCTGCCGTAGCAACGAAGCAACAACCACATGGATTTTGGTGTGTGTCTATATACCAGCGTGGATCTCTGCAAGGCTTCCCAACCTTCAACCAGCAGAGAAAACCTTCCCGAATCCCCCACTGACCTGGTTTCCTATGGGAAAAGGAAACGGCTGCACACAGGATCAGCCCTGTGAACACATCAAACCCTCACTGCAGCCAGAGGCAGTGAGAGTATCTGGAATGGCGCAGAACACTGTGTCTCTTGGGGGTGACACAGTATTTTGAGCGCAATCACAGTGCAATCTCAGTGCCATCCTCACAGGCTCCAGCTGGCAGCGGGTCGGTGACGGGCTCCAGCCAGTGCTGAGTGCCAGCCTGCACTCCGTGGGCATGGGACTTGCGCAGAGAAGCTCTGTGCCTGTCCCTCCTCCCACCTCCCACTTTCTTACAGGGTCGGGAAGAGGGAGCAGCCCCAGCAAGAACCAAATCCAGCCCCTTGCATCCATCAGTGTATTTCCAAATGATGAATTGGATGGCTCTGAGCCCTTTGGGGATGGAAGCTCAATGGAGCAATGCATTGGATCACCTCAGAAGGGCAGCACTGAGGAGCTCAGCCTCTGTCACCAGTGGCCAGGAGAGGCTCAACAGCACTAGAAGAGACCAAGCCTTGTTAACAGTGTCTCGCCTCCTGCCAATGAGGTCACAAGAAACCCTGACAGCGCAATTGCTTCTTCCAGAGCATGCCACTTTGTCCTGGCCTTGAGCACTAATCCTTAACTGATGCAGGCAGAGGAGGAAGCTGAAGGTAACTGTGTCCAAGGTGCCCATGGTTTTGGTGCACTCCTTGCAGGAACCAAGCAAGAAGGGGAGATGACAGGGGCAGTCACTTCCCAACGAGTCCTTGGTTTGCTCTGGTAAATTGGAGGCGAGAGACCTTCACCAGCACAAGTCCCACGGGACCTGAAAATGTACAGACATCAGGCAGCCTGAGTGCAGCCTGGGAAGGTGCTGGGAGCCAGTGAGGTATCTCAGATACTTGATGGAGGCCAACCACCACTGAAGGGGAATATGACCAGGTGAAAAACCCAGCAGTGGGCAGCGGTTGGGGTGTGCTCAGCTGCATCGCTGCCTGCCAGACACACGGAGCAGCTTGTCCCCTTTGTGCACTGTCCCTCTGTCGTCTCTTGGCACACCAGGCTGTGGGAGCCCCCAGGCTGGCGACTGTCCTTAGCCCCGCGCCCCGGGGCACTCAACCTTGAGCAAGCACACGGCGTTTAGTCAGTGGAGGCTGGGGAAAGCAGCGCTGCTGCCCCCCGGCACCCCACGAGCGTGTGTCACCAGTGGTGCAGAGCACGGCGGGGAGGTCTGAGCCCTGGGGTGCCCCCCAGCACCGGGCAGAGAGGGAGCGGGGTGGAGCGGGGAGGCAACGAGGGGACAGCAGGCTCAGAGTGCCGGCAGGGAAGCCCCACCGCGGGAGCGCAGCCCGGGCCGGGGGCTCTG
>NW_008794444.1:4291646-4294802 GCF_000699145.1 Aptenodytes forsteri
GGTGCTGGGAGCCTTGGCTCTGGTACTCGGTGTTGAGGAGACTTCATGAATTTGCCAGTAAATTCGTTTGACATCTGCTCCTTCGAGCCTCTCTGTGCCTGTTTCGGCACTAAAATATTTGCTTTCCACCAGCAAGGCAGCCCCAGCTAGACATGCACTTCCCCCCCCCTTTTTTTTAATTTTGCAAAATTTCAGTGTAATTGAAAATGTCTGAGGGGTTCTGCTCGCAGCGGCTGGATTACTAACGTGCAGATCTCGGCATCGGCAGCGATGGGGCTCCCTGCCTTCCCGAACACACAGGCACATATTGTTGGATGCGCTGGAATAGCAACTGCTGTCATGAATAGGAGAGGGCTTGTTCAGGCAGAGCGTGTTTTGTGGGGGCCTACAGGAAAGGGAGCCTTTGCCCTAGACTGAACGCCGGCATTGATGCACGGGCGATGTCACATGCAGATTTGTAGTAAGACTTTTGTTTGGCAATGGTGCGTTTTCATCCTGTAAAATGTAGCGCCTTATTTAGGTTAAGGACGATGGGTGAAGGGCTGATGGGGGGGGGGGGGAGTGAAGTCAGTCATATGTGGCTGTACTATATTTGAAACCCGTTTCATGTGAATCTGTGTTTCTTCATTGACTCCCAAAGGTTGGTTTGAGAAAGCAGACAGAGCTCTGCCAAAAAAAGCCAAGCCCAGGGTATGCCTCCCGGCAGCCTGGAGCGCCTTGAAGATCCCGCTTTGTGCACCAGGGCCATTTTGAGAAGGGAGGTTTTGAAGGTAGTGCCCTGAGTTACATTAGCAAAAGCGAGCCCCAGCCTGGGAGAGTGAGCCCGCTTAGCCGTTGTTGCTTTGGCAAAATAGACTTGTGGGATTTGAATAACTTTTTTGTCTCTTATTGAAGATTTCAAGATCCTCACAGCTCTGCTTCCAAGAGTGGAGCAGTTAGGAAGATGTCTTGCTGACTTAACCCACTTGTTCCCTGCGTTTGTGCCAATAATCTGAAATGTCGGTGTCTCTTCTGAGAGCGGGCAGAGCCCCAGCAGCCTCCTCTGTAAGGAAGGCTCGGGGTGTTGCTCCGCTTCGCCAGGCGAAGGAGTGTGCTACCGTGTCTGGCCGTCCTCCCCGTGCCCTGCCTCTCTCTCCAGTCCTGCACGGAGAACTTGCTGCTTTGCAGGTCACTCAGACCCATCATTCAGGTGCCGTCTGCCACTCCGACTTCTCCCCAGTTCCTCCCGTTGAGGCTGTGTCTCATCTGCAGGAAGACCTGTGTCCCCGGGACAGGGTCTCGCTCGTGATGTGCACTGCCCGAGCTCCACCTGCCTGCTCTCCGGCACTGCCTGCCTGCCTGCCTGCCTGCCGCGGATGCTCGTCTCTGACACTTGCAGGAGGTGTAGAGAGGGACCGCTCAGCTCTGCCCTGTGCCGGCACAGTGCCTGGCACGGCAGCGTGCATGTCCACCCAGAACAGCAGCACTTGAGAGCTGTTTTGGTGCCTTCAAATGCAAAATAAATGGTCCGCATTTGCTTATTCCTAGTTCATGCAAAAAAGCAAATTAACGTCCCATGATGTCTGGCTGTACATCTCACCGTAAACTTTCCTCTGTTGCTTCTGAATAGTAAAGCTGTGATTAAAAAGTCGGTTGCTCGTACAGCTGAACCTAAGGGGGAACTGAGGCACCGGCACTGGGAACAGTTTCCCAAGGTTGAAGAGCAGGTCTGTGACGGAGCCAGGGCAGGTCTGCCCAGTGCCCACCGTCCCCTGCTCTGTGCTGCACGACGCTTCTCCAGGGGATGGGGGGAGAGCAAAGCTGCTAAAATCCCTGGCAAGACATACAATTCCTCAGCTCTGCTTTGCCCAGCTTGTTTTCTTGGTGAAATAATCTTTAGAAAAACTGAAGTGCTGTATGCACTTTCCCTCCCGTTTAAATTATGTGTGACTCGCATGGTTAATAAAGCAGAAAACACAGGTATTTAGAACATGATGGTTATCTTCTCACCGAACTTCAAGTTACAAGAGAAGAAAAGGCTGAATGGGAAGGCCGACGTGGGCATGGAGGGTCTTTAAGCAGATAAGCGGCAGCTCATCAAAACGTGGGAGTTCCGTGAGAGTGGAGAGCAGATTTCCCCTTCCGTTTCCCCGGTGCCAAACTGCCCCGGCTGGGGGGCTTGCTGGGGACCCGGGGTTCAGGCGCTGAGATGCGCGGTGTCCCCGGGGACCCACCATGTGCCCTGCGGAGCGAGGAGCAGCATAGTGAATGCCTGGAAACGAGCCTGAAGAGCCCGGGCGCTGCCACCGCCTCCTGGGTGGGAGCCGGAGGGATGCCTGGGGAGCAGGAGGGACCCGGTGGCGGGAGGACCGCGGGGAGTGATTGCTCCAGTGTTAGAGCCAACACTTTCCGACACTGGGAAGCTGTTTCCAAAACACGCAAGTCACCATAGTAATGGGGAGCAGCCGCGGTACCCGCTGGGCGAGGTGTCGCTGCACCCATGGGGGTGTCGTGCATGGGGGGGTGCAGCCCCCCCGGCACCCGGAGCAGCCCCCTCTGTGGCACGGTTTCCCCATGGCCACTGGGGTATGTTTTACCCACTCCTTGCAGAGCTTTTGGTTATTTTCCCATGACTTCAGCTGGAAATAAGCAGGGCAGCTACTGAGGACAAGTTTTTCAGGTACGTAAACACCAGGTATGTCAGGGAAAAGTGTGTGCGTGCAGTATTCACCCCTCTGCGCACCCCCAGGCTGTGTTTTATGCCAACTCCTATAATGAAAAGCACTGAACATCCCACCTGCAGATGCGGGTAGCGTTAGGACGGCTATAAATGCCTCCTGAAAGCAAGTGATCACAAATGTGATGAGTATCCACTGTGCTCAGACATGCCAGAGTCTCCCCGAGGCTCTGCCCCTGAGCGTGCAGCGTGTTGGGAGAAGCAACCGTAGCTAAGGGAATGACCGGGCTTTTCGTTGCTGGTGCGAAGTAACATGGAAGCATAGGTGGTTATTGTATTAAATGTCAGAGAGGTTGTCCTTGTTCCTCGTGCCAGGCATAAAATGTTACCCGACAGACTTAAGTTTTATTGCGGTTGTATGTTTTATAAAGAAGCAGGTTTGGAAATGGGGAACCCGAAACCCAGAGCTGCACGTTCCCCCCCCCCCCCCCCCCCGCCCC
>NW_008794444.1:4294842-4308548 GCF_000699145.1 Aptenodytes forsteri
CGCCCCCCCCCCCCCCGACGGCACTTGATTGGTGTTTGATGAAGCTCTTTGTATCCTGGGGGAGGTGGAGCAGGGTCACACAGTGCCAGGAAAGATCTTCCGTCGCCCCTGGCTGCCTCTTTATAATGATGGTTATTATTCTGTGGTACGCTCAGCTCCCTGGGGGGGTTAATGACTGCTGGCTTCCGAGCTGGGAGTGTCTGCGTGCCGCTGCTGACCTGGCCTTTCCCTAACGCTTGTCCTGGTCGAACAAGTGGATTACGAGGATGAAAGAAGGGAGGGAGGGAAAAAACCCCACCCAAAGCAAGAGCATTTTCCCCATTAGAAAGTCCGGTTTCCCGTTTCTGCCGGCGAGGGCGGCCTCCGGCTCACCGGCCCCAGATGTCACCGCGGCGGCGTGGGGACGGAGGGTATTTCCGTGGTGCTGCTGGCCTCGGCTGGGTGTGAATGCGCGTGTTGTGTGGGCTGGTTTAACCCCACACAATTCGGGACATTGTGCGAGGGAAGCGCGGCGGCCACGGGAACAGGGGAGGAATTATGCGGTGCCACAGGGGCCGGCGTTTCTGAGCAGCTGTGCGCTCCTCCGCCGCCCGCTCCAGGAGGTTTTGCAGGAGCCAACTGATCATTGAGAGCTTTAACTCTTAACTGAGCCCCGGAGAGGGATCTCATCCTCCCTCTCACGCCGCAGATGTTTACACTGGGATTTCGGCAGTGGTCTGAGATGAACTTCAGCTTCAGCAGCTAAACCTGGGAGCGTGCAGACGCGGGGAAGCAGCCGCCGTGCCTCTTACGGACAGCCAGGCGATTGGGATTGGCTCTGCTCCCGTGGTTCTTAGTTGTGCCACAGGTAAGGGGCCGTGCAGCACCCAGCATCGCGGGAGCAAGGGGGTCTGGTGTCCGGGCGTGCTGGTCTGTGCATTCGGGGGGCTGGTTTTGTCCTGGGGTGCAACAGTTTGGGGTCGAGGGGTGCAAATGGATAGAGTCAAATTGTAAAAATGCTCGATAGTAAATGTGTGGGAGAAGATCAGCAGCGGCGATTAAGCCCGACTCCAGGTCTGCTGAATCGATGCAGAAACTTCCGTCAGGTTTCGCGTGTCCCGGGACATGTGCGACAGCTCAAAGCAATCCTCCTGGCGTGCAGCGAGTTGCCTCCGTGCTGTGCTGGATGGCATCGCAGCACATCTCATCCTCCCAGGAGCAGCTGATGCTCTTTGCATCTCTGGTCAAAATGTTGCCTTTGACTCTGTGCGAGGGAGATTTGGAGGAAATCTGGTGGCAAGGAAACAGTCTTTAAACAAATAAAATAAAAGCTCTCCTGGCTGAGAAGAGCAAAATCCAGTTTAATTAGAATCAGTCAGATGAAGTGCTGTGGAGGAAGGAAACAGATGAATGATTAAAGCTCAGTTCTGTCTTCTACCTTCCTCAAATATTTTCTGGGACCTCCTTCGGTGAAGGAATGATCTGCTTCCTGCACGCATTGCAGTGCCAGCCTATATATGCATGTATATATATGTATACTCTTGTAGGGCACTGGGTCTTCTGCAGTATATCCCCTATCTCCAGCGGAAAAAACCCTTTCAGATGGGAGGCACCCAGCCACGGGCCACGCGGGAAGCAAATGCGAGCGGGGAGGATGCTCCCTGCCTCCCCCTGCCAGTGCCAGGACGCCGTCACTCTCCCTGACTTGGATGGGCTCAGGGCCATAAGTTGTTTCTTAAACCATGTTTCTTAAACCTGGAAACTCTTTTTTTGGAGAAAGGGGTTTCTGAGGGCGGCTGTCTGAGGGAAGGCAGCTCCATCAGTCCCCATGACCCGGGTCTGACCCAGTGCACACGTTCGGCGTTTGCAGTGCTGCCGCTCCATCGCCACTGGAAGAGCCCTCCCTCGTAGCCACGCTGAGTCCCCACGACTGGCTCCCCCTTTGGTCCTTTGGTTTATCTTTTTATAGACCCTCTTTCCAATTTCGAGTTATGTCTGGATCCGACTGAATTATTTCCTGCCAGCTCCATAAATAATGGCCTCGCTAAATATAGCTGAAAATGGAGGGAAGTCGGTTTGCTATTCTCAGGCAGATTTTGAAGCCTGGCTCTTCTGGAAGGAGGACTTTCTTTCAAGACACGGTGGCTTCCCAGGAGCAGACCGGTGGCCCAGCCTGGGAGATACCTCCTTCCATGAGTGCTTCTTGCATCCACGAAAGGTTGCAGGACCAAATGGTTGCCTTGAACATCCTTACAGGCCCACATCGCTCTTGGCAGCATTTAGCTTGATTTTGACATCTGTTTGCCCCGATTGCTTGTTGCCAGCATATTTGGGTACCAGGGAGGTTTGTGATATGGAAAACAGGTCTTGTGAGGAGGGACTAGAGGAGCTCCATGCGTTGAGGTGGTTAAGATTGACTGAGGTAGTTAAAAAGGGAGATAAATGTATGTTATAATTATCTCAGGAAGGAAGAGGCAGGCAGTGGTGAGGAGCTAGCTCCAAGCAGCCACCTAAGGTGTTAGAGGAGCCAACAGCAATCATTTGAAGTCACCAAAGCCCACAGTGGAAATAAGGATGAGGTTTTTTGACAGCTGGGGTAATTAGCTGTTGGAGCAGCTCACCGAGAGATGTGCTGGACTCCCTGATGTCGAACATCTTTGATATACAATCAAATGTTGTTTCTTAAATTGGCGAGCTCAATACAGGTAGGGATTGCTAAGGGAGATCTCTGGCTCGTGGATGTGTGGGAGGTCAACCCAGATGAGACCCACTGTCTCTCCTGGCCTCAAACTCTAGGAAGCAGATAATCGATTTTTAATATATCAAAGCAGTGATCGGAGTAATATATGTTATTTAGCAAATGGTCTGGACTTTAATTATGTTATTAATACATTACATGATTAAAAACCCGTGTATGAAATATGCCGGTAGGTAACTCTCAGCGTGGGAAGGGAGGAGGAGATGGGATCAAGGGACCGAAAGCTCCCTTCCACTCCTCTGTGTGTGTAACGCCTGCAGTATCACTTTCCGTGGGCTTTCTGGTGTGTATAGCGCACGCCTTGTTCCGGCTGCGGTAGGCACTGCTCAGGAGTTCACAGCCAGGTTTTTGGCAGGCAGCCTCTGAGTGCCAATGTGTCCAAGTCCCACTGGCTTCGAAGTGAGAGTGCTGCTCAGGCCCCCCTGGGAATGGGGCTCCGGGGGTGCTCTGGAGGCATTGGGGCCAAGGGCTGCCATGCTCCGAAACGCGGTGGCTGGGCAGAGTCTCACCAAGCGCTGGCTGCTCTGCCGGAGCCGCGTCGTCCGGCTTCATGGCACCAGCAAATGGAGAAATCCCACTGCCCGAGCAGTCGTTTTGTAACTCGGAAATGTGTTTTTCTGACTAGATGAAATAGCTGGTTATCCCTCACATGCTGTAAGACTGTCCTGGAAGATGCTGTCTCTGCAGAGCAGACAAGCCGGGGAGCTGAGGGACCGCTGGGGCCAGGGCTGGGGCAGAAGCAACCGGGAGCTGCTGCAACATGGCCTCAGAGTATGAAGAGGTGGGTGGAGGAGGGTGCCAGGCACAGGACACCCCATGCTAGGAGCGTAGAAGGAGCAGAAGGTGACGCAGCCCGCGGTGAGCAGGCACCTCCACACCTTGCTGCAAAATGCTCGCTCCGACCCTCACCGTCACCAGCCTGATTTTTACTGAAGGCATGGGAGCAGTGCTGGATGAAAGCCACCTGGAAGGTGGGGTGGACGAGAAAGATCAACCCTGGAGCAAGCCTGGGGCCATGCTGGGGGCTGTGCATGGCTGGGCTGGGCGGGAAGCAGGCTCTGGGGGCTGGGGAGGTGGTGGCCCCTCTTAATGGCATTGCCGGGGGGGGCTGCAGCAGGGTGGGAAAACCTTCCTCTGGTGCCAGTAAAGCTCTTCAGAGGCACGCCATATAGCATGGCCATGGATTTGGCTTAGGGAAGAGCCACATCCTTTCCTTGGCCCTTTTTCTTCTCTGGCCCCTTTCACATTTCATCCAAGGTGGATTTCAAGTATGAAAAGATAATTATTTAAAAAAAAATAAAAACCAGAGCTGGAATTGCTAGGCAAGCAAGTGCAAGCTGTGTTTCAGCATGCACTTCTCTCTTTAGCCTGTTAGCAGTACATATCCATGCTAGCAGTAATATTTTCTCTCGTTTAACAGAAGCGGTAAGTGCCAGTGGAGGAGTGAAGGGAAATGGGGGTGGGAATGGTGGAGCGGGGAGGGCAACGCGCTACCCAGCCGGGGTGCGAAGGATGTGGTGTGGCGTGATCCTCCAGACCCAGGCTGCTCCCCTGGCTTTCACCGGACTGCTGGGTGGCACCCGGCAATTTTTCTTGAGGGAGTAATTCAAGAAAATAGCTGTAATTTCGGGGTGAAGAAAATACCCTACTTCTGCCTTTATTGTGTTTTTTAGATCTCCTCTAGTCCTTGCAGTGCTCTTCAAAGAGCCTGTGATGAAAAGCCTCCTTCTCACTGCCCACCCCGTGGGAGACCTCCCCGAAGGTCCCCCAGGTCTGCCTGGCACCCAGCACTGGTACCCTGGGGTGTCCCTGGGCTGGGGACACAGCCAGTTGCAGGCTCGTAAAATGCCAGTATTTTGGGATGAAATAGGAACACCCATGGGATACAGGTATGAGCCGCCTCGGTGCCTGCCGATGCCTTGGCTGTGTCTGGCTTCCCGTGGGATGGCTCTGGAGCTGGTACAACCCAGGCTGTGGATGGGCACAGGCACCCCAAAAATCCAAGCATCCCGTGTCAGGACACAGTAATGGGCTCTTGAGGACTGTTTGCATGACAAGGGACACTTCGGTGTTCGTGGGTTCACTGACCTAATGTTGGATTTCATCTTTGGATGCTCTTGCCACGTGTTGGGCTGGTACTTGTTTGCAGGACTGTGCGACATCTGTAATGATTTTCAGCTCGTAACATCTCTATTCATAAAGGGATGTGGCTGCACAATACTTCAGCATTTGAATGTTTGGGGAAGAAGGGTGGGTCACCGAATGGTGTTGAGATGCCTCTGTCAAGCACCTTGCTCTTCTCACATAGCCTGTACCTGAGGTGTACCCGAACACACTACAGCATCATGTACCCCTCTGCACCATGCAGGTGGGTAGGCTCGTAAGTCATCCTGCTTTTCCATTGCACCCAGCCCTGTCAAAGACGATTCCTAGAGCTTGTGAAGTGGTCAGGATGCTGCAATAAGCACCCAGAAAGCTGAACTGCAGTTGCTGTGAGCTCGCCCATGGTCGTGGGTTTAGGTGTGAGCTGCCTGCGGCTTTGGCGTGGCTGTGCACAGGCTGCATAGCAAGCGCGGGAGCCTGGAGTGGCTGTATCCCGACTGGCGGTGTGTGCTTGCACAAAGCTCGGTGTCACTGCTGCCGTCTCACTGAAATAGGGCACGTTAGAAATTGCACTGGTGCTTTGGGGAGGTGTCGGTGAGCTCCTGGCTACAGGTTGGAGTTGGTTCGCACATGGCTGCTGCTAGTCGATGCCTTGCTTTGTCGTGTCTGCACTGCATGGAAATAACTCGGGCAATGTAGTTAAATTAATGAGTCTCTTCCTAGAAGAGCGCAGTTTCCATTAAAAATTATTAAAATGACCAATTTTCTCTACAACTCATGATTTTTTAAATAATTTGTTTTCCCCACAATTGAGAAAAATGGTTTTGTGGATTATACCCAAACAGGTGGGAATTACAAAGTCACTGGGACCACCAGGAGGACCAGAGGAGAGCGCAGCATTTAGCATGCTGATTGTCAGGGCTGTAATTACATGCTAAATGGTACTTGTGGCCAGTGAGACTTTTCCTTTTGGTGGTGGTCGGGAGGACTTTGGAAAGGCAAGAGGAGCTTTGGTGGTGTGCTGGTAAGAAGACCTGGGGAGCCTTCCGGGTGGTGGGTTGAGCCTGCCCACAGCCACCAACCAAGGTCGGTGCTTCTCCATCACTGGCAGAGATGCCCTGTGGGGACAGGTGGATATGCGCCGTCTGTGTGCTGCTTAATGAGAGCCTCTTACGGCTTTTAGCATCTCCGTCATCTTCCCTGTGCAGTGGGAGAGGTGGGAGAGTCTGGGTCCAGCAACCTTATGCCAGGGGGCTTGTTATGCAGCACTGGTGTCTGTTTTAAAGCGAGCCTTTCTGATCTGGTGAAGGTAAAAGCTAACTGTCCTTGATGCACCAATCTGGGAGCCTTCGGTCCTCAGGAGACAGCCAGAGAAGCTGCGCCGTCATCATGAACGTGAAACTGCCGGGACTTTTACTCCTTACATCGTTTCACTGACTAATTCTGGCTGGTGGCCTACAGATTTGCGAGATAGGGATCAAAGAAGCAGGGAGATAAAAGCCTTATACCAAGCCGACCAACGAGCAGTCATCCTCCCATTTTCGCGGGGTGCGCTGTGATGCTTCATTCCAATCGAGGAGTCGATAGGAGCTGCGCCTGCTCCATCCGCATGCAGGGCAAGGTGCGTTCGTACCGCAGCACGGCTCGCTACGGCTTCCTCGCAGGTACGCACAGCCGGTGTTGCTGTTAATACTTGGATTAATATTCTGGGTTCCTGTCTCATTTCTCAAAGTGGAGTTAAACCTTGTCGGGGCAGTTCTTGTTTTGTGAGTATTTGAGCCTTGGGGAAGTTTAATGCGGAACTTGAAAGTATATTCCGTACTAGAGAGAGGATGTATCGTAATGAGATGTTACTGGAGCTACTGTGCTTCGCAGTCCTTCTCAAGCAGTCTGGGAGGAAGTTTATAGAAATGATGTTGATTTTAGGTACCTCTTATTTGTGCAGTGTTTTGAGAAGTTACTTCTACTGCCTCCGTGTTGCAAGAGTCTGCACCTCCACAGGTGTTAAATAGCTTCCTTCCATCCACCAGAAGAGCCTGACCCCGCTGGGATGGGGACCCAGATTTCCATGTTGGGTAGCTTCTTCCACTGCTCCGTGTCTGCTTTCTGGAAATCTTTTTGGTCTAATGGGAGCCTGACAGGCTTCCAGGTAAGTCCTGCTGACCGTCTCGCTATCTTGAGCTGCCATGATTAGATCATCATGGATTTGTCCTCACGTTAGTTTTCTCCCTTTCCCAAAGTCATCCCTTGCTGTTACGCTGGTGATGGTTTGTGGAGCTACCATGACACAGTTGCACAATAACCTCCTTCTGGGGAATAAAAATTCAGCTCAAGTGTTCCTTCCGCAGTGTTGTGTGGTCACTGCCTTTATTACAGGGATTAAGATTATATGTTCACTGAGCACAATTGCAATCGTTTGGCAGTTGAAGTCATTTCTTTTCAACTGCTTAATCATTTACACGCCAGTTTGCCCCTGCTCAAACTCTTTGGAAACACTGGCCTTAGCATTTCATTAGCATTGTGTTGTGCGGTAGCTGGTGTGTGCAGGGGGCACGTACTGTAAAGTACTGCACCATGAGAGCATCATTTAGGGTGGAAGGGGGCTTGGGAGGTCTCTGTTCCACCCCCTCCTCAAACCAGGGCCAACTCCACCATTGGGATGGGTTGCTCAGGGCCTTCCCTGGTGCAGTTTTGAACATCTCTGCAGATGTTCACCCACACCACTCTGGGTCCTTGTCCCAGTGTTTGACCAAACCCCTCGTGAAGATGTTGTGCCTTGTACCCAGTAACAAGTTCCCTTCTTGCACCTTGTGCCTGTTGCTTCTTGTCGTTTTGCTGCGCACCTCCATGAAGACACCGGCTCTGTCTTCTCTATGACCATCCACTCGGTGTGCGATGATAGCAATTAGTGTCTTCACCTTCTCTTCTCCGGGCTGGATGTCACTTGACCTGCTGCCTGTGCTTTTGCTAATACAGCCCAGGACGTGGCTGGCTTTCATCCCTGCAGGAGTGCATGAAAACCTTTTCTGTAGAGACACTTTCTCAGCCTGTCCTGCCACATGGGGTTGTTTCCTTGCAGCTACAGGACTTTGTATTTGTCCGTACCGAAATTCGGGAGTTTTTTGTCGGCCCATTTCTCCAGCCTGTCCTGCTCTTTGGCTTTCCCCATCCATTCTCTGTGTTCCTGGGCCACGTCTCTATATTGTCCCCTTCCTCAGAGTGGCACAGTGCTCTGAGCATCTCCCCTAGGAAGAAGAGACCCTCCTCTGAGCATGGGGGGACATGAGCAAACGGGGCAGACTGATGCTTTGAGTCTTGCCCCATGCTTGGAAAGCAAAGTCTGTTTTGTGTTCCCAGCTCCCCATGCTGGGACTGGTTGAGGTGGGATGATAACTGCTCATGAACCCGATGGAGATGGCACATCTCAGAGCAGCTCGGAGGGGTCCTGTAGGAAGCAGGTCCTCACCTGTGTGAACGAGGGGTGTGCAGTGGTATTTTGACTGCAGGTTTTTCCTTTGAATATCTGGCATCTTAGTGTACCGCTGTTAAACTGAAAACCCTTGTGAATATGCTCGCAGCATGGTGGGTGCTGGAACAAGTGCTGGCTGTTGAAACGTGCTTGGTGGGAGTAACACAGTGGAGAGAAAGGGGGTGATTTGCATTCTGTAATTAGACTAACCCAACCATTCGGAGAAGGATGAGCCAATCTGAAGAACTGATTAAATAAAACGTCATTGAGATAATGTTTATAACAACAACGCACACGCTTTATCCAGCCTCTCCTGCCTTAATAGTCCTTTATCTTGTAATGTGACTCTTTTCTAAGAAAGTTATTTGTACTGTTAACAATAGTAATTAATAAAAAAAGTAGCTGGATACCTGAGAAACTCCAGGATTTCCGCAGGAGTCAAAAAAAAAGGATCCTTACCATCCCAGCTGTGCAATCTGCCCGCTCTCGGTGGCTCTTTGTGCTGGAAAGGGGAGAAGTGTGTGAGCGAGGGGCAGGAGAAAGGCGAGAGGAGGGGGAGGATGGTGGTGGTTCCCTCCTGTGCCCCCACCGTGTCCCTGCACCGCATCCCATACTCCGTCAAACCATCCGCTTCCATCGTGTCACCACCCGTCCCGGGCATGCCACCAGCGGCTTCCAGCTTCACCCTGAGCTAAAAACTTGAAGGTCATTACAGTTTAGGGCTCGGGGGCCTGGATTATGAATTAGCAAATAAATGAGTATTTCCTGGTGGAAGAAGCTGAAGGAATTGGGCGCTGCATTAGGCTGCCCACCTGATTAATAGCTGTTTTTCCTGAAGGTGGAGTTACTCTGCTCTTCTGGGTGTCGGATTGCTTTCTTTTTTTCTTTTTGCTTAGCATTATATTGATGGAATATAAAGCAATAAGGCAGTCTTGGCAGCATTACGCTGCAAGGGTCAAAGCAACGAGGGAGTGTTGCCACAGTAGCTGTTTTAGAACAAGTTTTGCCCTAGCATTCCATCTCCTCAAATGATGGGGCAAAGTCCTCTTTTCCTTGCCAGCCTCGTGCTGTACCTCCTCTGGCAGAGGGGCAAGATGCAGACGTGAGAGAAACATCACGATTTCGTGCAGCTGACAGCATCCCATACACCCAGCTGCCATTTAGACAGCTCGTTCCTTCAGTTGCCAGCCGGGGCTGTTCCCCGCTCCCCCGATTTTTTCCCCTTTCCCCCACATCCCTGCCGAACAGTGCAAAAGAGAACTTTGTAAATCAGACGCTTTCCTGCGACCTCACCCAAAAATTTAGCACAGCCTCGCTTTGTCCTCTGCACATAAGCAAGGCTGCCAACACCAAGTCAGTTGTAGAGCTGTTTACAAGGGGCACGTCTGCAGCCCCACGGCTGGAATTAATTCTGATCGTTACTTAAAGCAAGGCCAGGCTGGCAGCTTGCTTTTCTTTCCATAGGGGCTGCAAGCAGCCTTGGAGTGGGTTGGCAAAGCTGGGGTGCTCCGGTTACTCTCCTCTTCCAAATGTGAGTTTTTTTTTTTCTTTCATGAAAATGACTCGTTTGCCTGGGGGGGAGAAGATGTGTGGGGGAAGCCAGTGCTTTCTTATACGCACTGTATAAATACGTTAAAATGTGGTCAGGGAGGTGGCTGCTTTGTTGTGTGCTCAGTTCTTCTGTGGGCTCCTGAGTAAAGGTCACAGAGCAGCTTTGTGGTGGGTCTGTAGGGATGCTTTGGTCCCAGCTAGGGATGCTCTGGTCCCAGCGCTGCATCTGTGCCTCCGGGCCTGATCTGCTACCTGTTTCTCCAGGTTGTCATGTGTGGTGTTTGACTGAATCCCAGTGAAGAAGAGAGAAAAATAATGCTTTAAGGAGAGATGGGTCTCTGGGATGGGCCTGGTCTAAGTTCACTGGGGTTGGATGTGGGGCAAAAGGAGAAATACGTGGTTTTTTGGATAAGTGGTAACTTCCAAGAGCTGCAGGAGTCATCCCAGGTGATCAGAGTGTTTTGACAAAGTGGAAATGTGCTGGGGGTTATTCTGGTTTGGGTTTTGGGGTTGGTTTTTTTTTTTTTTTAACCTGCATGAGTGCTTTAATATAAAACAGAAGGGAATTTTCAAACAGGCATTTCAAAATGAAAAATTGAACTGTTTCACTTAAACAAATGTCAAAACACTTAAATGTTTTCCAATTATTCAAAAATGCTGTCAGGAATTTATGGAATATGTCGGGCTTTGGAATTTACCATTTTTTTGTTGGAAAAAAGTTTTGTGGGAGGAGGAGTTAAAAATGTCCCACTTGAGCTTCCACAGCAGTGAGCCACGTCTGCTATGTTGCATCCCAAGTCTTGGGTCAATGAGAAATGAGCTGATCTCCAATCATATACAAGCAAACCTGTCCCCTTTCAGTGATTTCTCCTTTTATAGTATGATCGTGCATGTGCCGTTGGCTTCCTTTGTACCGACATTTGGAGTGATCTATTTTAAATGAGCAAGGCTGTTGTCACGACTTGGCTTTCTTTGTGGCTAGAGGTCAGATCCAGCTCGTGATGCCAGCTGGGTTTTGTCTAGCCTATGGTGTCCTGTTGTATTGCAACGCCAATTAATTGATTATCAGTTAATCCATTGTACATGACTGTAAATGCTAATGGCAATGTGTATGAACAGTTGTTTGAGGTGTCCCTTCCCGTGCAGGAGCCGGGATGTCTGTGTCAGCAGAAAATGGGACTGAGGTGATTAATGTGTACGAATGAGCCTTTTCCGTATTCGTGGGGCGTGACTTAATTCGTGTTGGTATCAATGCCTTCCTGGGCTGCTGTGAAGGTTCAGCCGGTGCCTGCTCTTAGCCAAGTGCGTATTTCCACACAAACAGAAGATCCGCTTTGTAATCTGCGGTCAACCAGGTTGAAGAGCTTTTCACTAATAAGCTATGAGAGTGCTTATCTGAGGCAGAAGGCTCTCACATTTTCTAGCTAGTTTAATTAATGTATGTTTTGCCTTATAGGAAAGCTTAACTTTACCTCAGGCACCTGAAAAAAAAAAAAGAAATTTTACTGTTGCAGCTAAATATTCTCATAAAGAGAACATTTTGATGCCCACAGCTACTCTATACTCAAGCAAGTAGAGTCCTCAAACTTCAGGGGCTTTTAGAAGTGTAATACCAATACCCTGCAACTAAACTCTCATCCAGTGAAGTCCGATGGGATTTCACTAATGGGTTTTCCCATCCCCCCAGCACTCACGTAGGAGCCCCCTCAGAGCCCTCTCCTCGGTGTGGTGGGATGAGTTAGAGAGAAGGGAGTGGAGTTTCTGGGTATTTTTGCTTTAAGGATTATGGTAAGTTGTAGGAGTGATGCATAGACTTAGGGCAAGCATAAAAAATGAGCGTGTTTATCTGAGGAGTAGGTGTGAGTCCTTTCCTTCTGTGCCCACCAGCCAAGGTCTGAACTCCTCCACTCTTGGGCAGTTCTTGATGTTCCTTTCACAGCTGATGTTCTGGAGAAACAGTGGTGCCATGTGCTCTGCCTGAGCTGTTCAGGTAGTAGGGAAAACAGAAAACTGGGTACTCTGCTGCCTACGGACAGTGTCGTCTTGCCAGTATGAGATAAGGTGTCTGGTGAACCCTGGAACGGAGCTGGTGAACACCGAGTGTGGAAACACAACAGGGTGATATTTAAATGTGGGTATTGCTGTTTCTGAAGACCCTCCTCCTCCTCTCAGTTGACTGATGTGGCTAAGAAGTACTTGAAGCTTAGTTGTCAGGTTCCTTCACTCCAGTGACTTGTTCATCATGGGCTGGTAGCCAGATTTGTTGCACTGGAGATGAATGTGGCAGATTGATCCATGAGGGCACGTGTAGTCTTGTTCACCAGCCCAGGTGTTGCAAAGGTGGGACAGACCCAGTGTTCACATGGCAAACAGGATTTGCGTTTAAGAGACTTGCAGCTCCAACCTCTGGAGCTTTTGTATGGCCATCTTGGTACAAAAACATCCGGTCCACTATCTGCAGCAAAACTCCTTGTAGCTGGGTGTGAGGAAGATGCATAATGGCCTTCTCTTCCCAGAATTCAGTTCCCCATTGCTGCCTGTGATACTCTTCTAGATGTGACCAAAGCTCATCTGCTCCCTTATGCCGTGCCACATCTGTGGGGTATTCAGCCGGCCAAGCTGGGAGAAGTTTTACTGAAATGTATTGCCATGAAATGGTTGAATCTGTGTTCAGAGACTCTACTGTAAGCAAGTTACTCTTGAGGCAGTAAGCCCTGGTGGCTTGCATCCCATGGGAGACCCAAGTTTTGTCTCAGCACAGTAGGGTACAGAACGGAAACCTTGAAGCCACCCAAGTCAGTGCAGTGAGTCAGCCAAGAGGAGGGTGGGAGAGGGCTGAGACCTCTGGGCACTGCTGTTGTGCATCAGATGAATACTACTTCTGTCTGAGTGACTCCAGATTTGCTATAAACAAAATGATAATCTTGCCCGTGTATCATTCTCCTTATTAATGACCCTGGGTCAAAGCAGCTGGACGGAGCATGCGTGGCCGGTGCAGAGCTGCCTTGCTGAGTGCCACGACCAGCACTCCTGGCGTCTTCCAGGGCTGATGGAAGTTCAGAGCTCCAGGCTCGGCTGGTTTCTGTTCACATTTCCCTAACTGCTGGTTGAAAATGCAGTGTGCGTAGTGCACGGGAGGACACATTGCTCTGACCCCAAAGCCTCTCCAGTACCAATGCAATGGGTGAGCAGGGTTTCTCACCTCTATGTTTTTATTGGAGTGGAGGCATTCTCCCGATGGCAGGCGAAAGTGGCTGTGGAGGAGCTCCGCCTGCGCTGCGAACCTGCCGTAGGAGCTGTCAGTGCTGGCAGCTGGTATTTTTAGATGACATCTCTCCTCCGAGGCAGGAGCCCAGGCTTCCTTTTTCACTCTGCATATGAAGCGCGACTGCGCTGGCACAGCGGATGACTGCTCCGGCGAAGGTGTTGGGGAGCGGCTGTGCTGGAAACACAACTGTTGTGAATGGGAGCAGGAAATACCTTAACTGTGGGGCTGCGATTCAGCCCTTGCGCTGATTTACATAATTTCTGCTACTGATATATCCTGCTACGAATGCTACCCAGCGGGCTTGAGCAGCCTTGCCGTGCTTCCACCAGATGCGTCTGTATCCTGACGTCTTGGTGGTCCGTAATCTTGGAATGGTCCAAGTGCATCAAACCCGATGTTGGCCGTCCCCAGTTTGTGTAACCGTGCTTGGTGGTGGGGTACCCTCTCGGAGCCGTGCTGACCTTCGTTGGTCAGTGTCGTGGTTTAACCTCAGTTGGCAACTGAGCCCCCCCCCCCCCCCCCCCCCCCCCCCCCCCCCCCCCCCCCCCCCCCCCCCCCCCCCCCCCCCCCCCCCCCCC
>NW_008794444.1:4308858-4310033 GCF_000699145.1 Aptenodytes forsteri
ACTAGTGTAAGCACTGCTCAGCAACAACTAAAACATCGGTGTGTTATCAACATTGTTCTCATCCTAAATCCAAAACACAGCACTGTACCAGCTGCTAGGAAGGAAATTAACTCTATCCCAGCCGAAACCAGGACAGTCAGTCTTTCAGTTTCTGTTTGGGGGGGGTGTGTGCAAATGCAGGCAGGCAGAAATAAAGCAGATGGGAGTGTGCGGTAATGAGGACAGCCGAAGATTAATTTGTGGGTCAGTAGCGCTCCACCATTGAGAGCTGCACAGCTGTAACTAATACAGGAAGAAATTAAATTGCAATAGTGGTTAGGATTGGTGTTGAAAACCTGCTCCACAAATTGGCTGTGCAGTGAAATATGTCCACTGTCTATCACTGTCCCTATTTAAAGCCTAGTCTGTTTTTAGGGTCTCGTGTTTAAAAAGAGGTTAAAAACTCATTAACTATCCCAGTGCCAGCAAGGGGGAGAATTCATCACAGAAAAGCCCTTTTACAGGTTGCCCGGAGAGGTTGTGGCATCTCCATCCTTGGAGATATTCAAAAGCCATCTGCACGTGGTCCTGGGCAACCAGCTCTAGGTGGCCCAGCTTGAGCAGGCGGGTCAGACCAGATGACTTCCAAAAGTCCCTTCCAACCTCAACCATCTTGTCATTCTCCATCAGTGTTGGCCCCAACGGGAACTGCAGTCCTTACAAGGACAGTCCTGCTGCAGCTAAAAACCAGAATGTTTTCCTTTTTTTTTTTTCCATTTTCTTCACTTTTGTTTCCTCTAAAGCCAGGAGATAAAGGTAATGTCCGCATCGCCATTGGAAAATAAAGCAAAAGAAAGGGAGGAACAGGTATTGGCACGTTTTTCTACTGTGGCACAGGATGACAAGAACTGGAAATTCGTACTTTTTCTTATGCTGTCAAAACATTATGGCTAAAATTGGCCTGGCAAACTAATTCTAACCACATGCTGTTGTTGGGTGAGGAATTGGTTAGATGGTCGCATCCGGAGGGTAGTGGTTAAGGGCTCAATGTCCAGATGGAGATTGGTGACGAGTGGCGTCCCGCAGGGGTCCATATTGGGACCGGTATTGTTTAATATCTTCATCAGTGACATAGACAGTGGGATCGAGTGCACCCTCAGCAAGTTTGCAGATGACACCAAGCTGAGTGGTGCGGT
>NW_008794444.1:4310731-4364415 GCF_000699145.1 Aptenodytes forsteri
TGGTGGATGCCCCATCCCTGGAAACATTCCAGGTCAGGCTGGACGGGGCTCTGAGCAACCTGATCTAGTTGAAGATGTCCCTGTTCATTGCAGGGGGGTTGGACTAGAAGACCTTAGAGGTGGTCCCTTCCCCACACTATTCTATGATTCTGTATATTTTTTGAGTAAGAACTGCAAAGTGAGTCTCAAAGTGAGCATGCTTTGTGGCTGTTCCCCATCTGAAGAAAACACTGCTGTGGGGCCACTGAGGACATGGTGGTTGAGGGATGCTTTCACCGCGCAGCCATGGTGGGTGGGTGCTGGCGGGTGGCCTCTGGCTCCTGCTGCTGCCAGGTTGCCGGTTATATTGGCAGTCCCATTTGGTGGTCGTTCGTAGGCTGGGGAAGAAAAAGGGTTAGCAAGGTAGGTTGTGCCAGTGGGGGGAAAAAGTGAGCCATCCAGGTAGAGAAATCCATAAGAGAAGAGTAAATCTACTGGTGTGATGGGTGGGGAAGTGCTCTGCTTACAGCGGGGCTCAGCAAATCCGCATTCTGCTGTAAAAATCACATATTTCTAGAATTATTTATCCATTATACCAGAATTCTTTTATGCTTTTTTCGTGATGTGAAATCTGTGGCTGCTCAGCTTTGTGCTGCTCTCTGCTATCACAAGGCTTCATAACATGACTCTGTAATACAGATGTCTCTCAAAGTGTGTGTACTTGCCTGTGCCCAGATGTGCTCACGGCGTTAATCCTGCGGGGTTTGGCGTGCAGGAGGTCAGGCTGATAGCCAGCTCATTGCACAGGGCTGTGCTTGTGCCATTCCCGTGAAGAGTAATAGGAGCCAAGGGCTGCACATTAAGGAATCAATTCTGCAATCATAATGTGGGCAAAACCCACCAGGTGCTTGCACATTTGGTTTCTTAGCCAAGATGGTCTCTATTTCATAAGCCTGTAATGACTCACCAGTGGTTTTGCTCTTGCAGGAATGAATATGTGCTCCTTCCTTCCTCAGATCCTTCAAATAGCGAATGTACAGCACTTGGCTGCTTGTTCTGCAGTTATTAGCTTATAAAGCACCATATGGAAGAATATTAAATACAGCACTGGCTTTTTCTGAGTGCTGAGTGATGTTAGCTGATAGCACTAGTCCTTCTGAGGATGGCAGTTGTGTGTTTCTGGCTGTCTCTCTGCTGTCTGTTGCGGAGTTTGTGCCACGTCCCTCTCGGAAAGGTTGATGCTGGTAAGAGCCACTCGGCACAAGGACCTGGGGTCTATAAAACAGAACTGGACTTCTGTTACAGCTGCAGGGCCATAGTATAACATGTTCCCAAATGAAGGAGCTCTCTGCAAGGCTTGTACTGGTGCTGGATGGCTGTCTGCACAGCGTATGCCTTGGTGGCGCGGGCTGTTCCCAAGTGTGACACTGTACTCTCCAGTGTAACAGTGCTTTTTGGGTCACTGCCTTCCAGAAATGCATCTCTGGTTTTGGATGTACCCTTTCCTTGTCCAAATTCTCCAGTTACATATGCAGTAATAATATTTGCTAACGAAAATCAGGTGTGCGTGAGAATATGTGCCTGGTTTGGTCATATTAAAAAGTATATAACTTTGCTGGTGGAGCAAATCAGATGTGTAATAGATGGATGATGAGGATGATCTTGTGGGGTTTTTAGAAGCAATTTATTATAGCTCTTAAAGTTTCAGCTCTGGCTCCCTGGTGGTGTTAAATATAAGATGTTGCCTAGAAAAGCTGTTGTGCTTATTGCGTTGCACACTGGAATATAAGGTTTACCCTGGCTAATCCTTATGTGTCTCATCAATTTTGATTAGGTTATTGAGGAGGCGGCTGTGTCTTGCAGAGGATGTGTGCAGTGTCTGCCAGCTGCAGTCCAGCTGTGCGGCACTGGTGCTCAGCTCCTGGGGTTCGTACTGAGCCCAGGCAGAGCTCAGTGCAAGTGCGATGAGGATAAGGTGAGCCTGGAGACACCTGTAATAGTGCCTCCTTATGTTATTTTATGCAAGATATAAATGCAAGACTTTACTCTTGTGTCTGTCTCTTCTTGTCTTTGCCTTCTCTCTCTCAAATCCCATCTTCAACAAAACACTCCGGACCTTTCCTGTGTCCTCTGTGTTGGAGGTTTAACCTCTGCAGCCTGGGGCGTTTGCTGTTTGCCTGACCACCAGCGCAGCATGCAGGGAGCCCGGATGCTACTCCCAAGCTGTGCAAGATAGGTAAAATAGCCCCAAAGGATCAAATCTCTTCCACTGCTGAGAGATGCTGTTGTGTATCTGTTGTGCTAGAAAAGTTTCTAGTTTTAACTAGTTTGAGATCACCGTGAAGTAAGAACAAAATCACATGCAGAATTAAGATCCTCTTAGGGTTGATTTTTCTCAATTAAAATCTCAAATTTACAGCTGCTCGCTTAGAGCAGGAAATGCATTTTTCCACTTAAGAGTACGGTTGTGTCATTAACTTCATAATTGTAAGACTGTGTTATTACACATTAAAACGTTAATAAAACTTACCTAAAGCACGGGGGCTTAAAGCAAAACTCTGCCAAGCTGTACAAGGCTGGTGCTTGAATGGACCAGCTAGGGTAAACTCTTCTGTCTGTGTATGGACCTTAATTCGGGTCTCTGCGGATGCTTGCTCAGAGGTGTCTGCTCTCGGGTATCCCTGTGCAGGGGAAGCACAAGGTTCCCGGAGTATTAAAGCTCTCAAGGTCTGGAAAGAGGAGGCTGGTTCACCAATTTAAAAGCCATTTGGAGGGTGTGATGCAAAGGTCACTGGAGGACTATGTAGGGTGGGAAGATGAGGAGAGGGACGGAGGGGAAGGGAGAGAAGTAGTGTGCCAAGGAAACAAAGAAAGAGCTTTAGCAGGGGGCAGAAAACTAGAGCTGTTTTTCCTTTTTTGAGACAATTTTACTTTGCCTGCAAAGCCGTTTAGGGTAGGACTGTGCTGTGTTCGTGCATCACCTGGGATGTGCAGTGGGATCACAGCTCCTGGCAGAATTTCCAAGGCTTTATTGCAGTGTAAATAATAATAATTAAGCATGTCCTTACAAAGCAGTCATGGTAGTGTTGAGTTTGGGGGGGGGAAGGGGCACAAAAGGAGAAGCATTATTAATTACTGTAAGAAGTATTAAAGGATCATTTGCCTTTCACAAAGGCATGGCGAATGCAGGAGATCTGATACCAGGAGCCCATTTTAGTGTGAATCCCATCGTCTCTTCGGCGCTGGCCCCATCCCTGCAGCTGCTGAGAAGGACAGGGATGGAGCAGGGTGAGCCCCAGATGTGGGTGAGCTGTAAGCTGTTGTCCAACTTCAGGGTAATTTCTAGAAGGTCCTGTGGAACATTTTCCATTTTTATGTATTTCAAAAAAACCCAAAGAAATTGGAAAGTAAAAAAATACAGCAGGCTTTGCGAGGCTTGTCAGCTTGTTGCCTTTTTAAATAGGAAGGTGAAAATGAGGTTTATGGAGAAATGATGTGGGAATCAAAGGGAGGATGGTGATGGCTTTCTGAATTTTCTTGGAGTATCTCCTCGGTGTATCAAAGAAATACGGAGCAAATCCTCCCAAACTTGAGCAGAGCGAGAGGTGGGAAATGAGGAAGCAGTCTGGGCATCTGACTCGGTTCACGGGTGGTTAGTGCTAAGTACGTGCTCTAATTAACTTACTGAAAGACTTTCTCATGCCCTTCTAGGGGAAAACCTGCTATTGACATGTGCTTATATTGTAATTCAACAGAATCCATTCTCCTCTGTCTGGGAAAAAACCTTTTTCAGCTTTCCATCATCTGAACGCCTCTGTTGTAGTGTTACATATGTGACTAGAACAGTCTAGTGCCTTAGTGATACAATAACGTAATAAATTGGTACAGTCTGGTCAGGGTATTGTGTAGGATAAAGAAAGCAGCCCAGGAACAGCAGCACTTAAGCTTTTAGGCATCTGAAGGGTTATGAAATGATGAAACACAAATAATCCTAACAGTAAAGCTGTCTTACTGCACACTTTGAGGTATTGTGGTGTGTGTTCTGCAGGGGTAAGTACATGATATCTCTTTTCTGATCCCTGCAATAGTGGGAGCTAAAATAGGTCTAGGAGGTCTGTTCAGAAAATAACCATCTTCGGGGTTTGCTTGTGTGTTTTTGTTTTATGACGAATCTTGAAGTTCATCTCTCTTCCTTAGTCTCTGAGCACGGTTCTGTGGAGTACCAGCTCCCCTGTAAGGGTTTCAGGACTGTTGTAGAGCGTTGATTCATTTTGCTCTGCAGTCTGGCACAGACTTAAACTTCCGTGCCGTGCACGACTAAACCATCCCATGGACCTCTCGCCCCTGCAGGAGGGAGCTCTGCCTCAGCAAAAGCAGCGGCATGTGATAGGAAAACAGCTCTTGAAGTCTTACTTGTTTTGGACTATACGTTTCTTTTGATGGATTCGGGGAAGAAAACTATGTAGAGCCCGCAAAAGGTGGAACGGGTGTGGGGATGGGAATCTCACTAACGGACATTCCTGAGTTTGATTTTAATGAGCAAACACTGTACCACCTGGCATGACAAGGCACTTAAGCAGAAAATAACGGAGAAAGTTATTTCTCCATGTGCAGCTGGAAGGAGAAAAACAAGACAAAGACCATGAAGGCATTTCGCGTGATCAGGAAGAACGGGCCAATCTGCTAGAGCATAGATGCGCGTGAACACAAGGCTGTAACCTATCTGCAAGCTGCAGGTAGCGCGTGTGTACTTCTGCTTGCTATAAAAGATGCTAACAAAAAGCAATAAAGGTCTTTGGTTGCCGTGCCTGCCGGAGTCCGTGCCGCTTTTCACCCCCACAAACGGGGACTTGAGAGGGGGTATGCAATGGCAGAGCAGCTGTATTTGGACAAAGCAGGTCTGAAAAATGGATGGTGTTTTGAAGCAGCTGACTCTGAGAGCATCTCAGACACAATAGGGAGCTTTTGCCCCAAACTCCCTGGGAAAAAGGGTTTTAGCATTTCCTCTAAGATACTACAAGATATCTTTTATTATCACACATGGGTGGTGAGAACACTAACTCACAGCCTGGACAGGTTTTATTTTAAAGAGAAGGGAGGGATGAAGTGTCCAAGGGACATCTCAAGTTAGCTGAGGTACAGACTGCTTGCCAGAAGCGCATGGGGCTGCTTTAAACTGGAGATGCAGAGAATGGAAAATAGCCCCCACCGAGGCATCCAGGCTTAAAACAGAGACATGCTGTTGCCGTGCCATAAGCAGGATTTCTTCCTGAATGTGTGCCTGTGTCCACGTGATTCGGGTTGTTGGACTGAAGGCATATAGTAGACTTTCTTAATTTTGAGAAGGGTATTTGGGCTAAGCAACGTGCAGGAGGACGGGTGGCATATCTGTGCCTAGGTGTGTGTCTGCATGGGTTTGAGTCCTGGTGAGGTGGTGGCTCTGGATCTTGGGTCAGAGGTGGTCACTTGTATGTCCTCAGGAGCAGAGCAGCCCAGTGGGAACAGTCTCACAAAACAGGAGACAAGGCATCCCCAAGGGTGTGCTCGAACCCAACCACAAGTCAGGGACGTGATGCAGAAAACACTATGGGAAGTGGCACCATTCAACTGTGGCTGCTGGAGGTCCTTGAAGGGTCCTTCTAGGGTGGAGGGTGGTGTGGGGAGAACAGCAGGACCTGGGTGCTGTGGCATTTAGAGGAACCTGGAAACTTCTGGTTCAGCCCTCTGACTTCTAAGGGCAGATACAGGGTTTTTTGTTTCTGTTCTTGGTGTAGAGTTGCCAAAGAAAGTTTTCAAGGCAGAAATCTTTCTTTTAACAACCCATCAGGTAGCAGCAATCTTGGAGACCTTGAGAGCATCACAGTCCCCCTGGGAATATGAAAGGAGGCACAAACCAATGCGATGCTTATGTTTGGATAAAAAGCAATACTCTGGGTTTTAACATGGTTGTGGCCAAGCGATTTATTGTCTCGCCGTCCTAGGAAAATGAGGCTTACTCAACCATGCTGCCTGTTCCTCCCTGCTGGCTCTCAGAGCTGGAGAGCACTCTTACTCATCCGAGTTCTCCAAGGGCACGAAACCCAAAATGCTCAGTGCCCTCCCACCCTGTGCCCTCATTCCTGTACATGTATGTGTGGGTGGTTCGGCTTTTACTGTCAGGGACAGCTTTTTAAAAACAAACCCCAAACACTTTAAACTATATGTCATTGTGCTGAGAATGGGTTTGTGGGAGCTCTGGGAGAAGTCACTGAATGCACAGGGTTCGTGGGAGCTCTGGGAGAAGTCACTGAATGCTTCAATTTGCAGCAATATTACAGTAGTTCCAGTTATACCTGATTTCACAAAAGCTGCATTCCTTATGCTGAAATACAGTACGCTCTTAAACTGGTGTCCCCACCTGTACAAAGGAATGGTCAGCAATCTTCTCTTGGCCCACGTTGTTTATAGAAGGTGGGTTATACTTTTAGCAAGAGTTGCTACATTTTGTGCAAAACTGTTAGAATCGCAAATGACTTTTAACTAAAACCGGGTATTTATAGATACTGTATTAAAAATAAATGTTGCCAGCAATTTCTGTGCTTCAATATTGCTGGTGAGGGTCTTCCATTGGAGGCAAAGGTATGTTAGGAGTTTCTCGTGGCTCAGCTGTGTTTTCTGCCCTCTCAGCTGTGCTGAAATCCCTTGATTTTTATCTTTAACCTGGGTGTGTTCAGAGACCTCATTTGTAGTGGGTCCTCACAAACAGCTGTCCTGGCTGAACCCAGGAGACCAGAGCAGGAGTGAAAATGTAGGTGGAAGCATCCTAAAATGGGTCCCCCCACCATAACCCTCCGCAAAATTGTGTAGCTGCACCCTGAGTTATTACATTAATTCCCTGATAGTAAAGAAACTTGTCTATGTAGTACTTGACCTTCTCATACCACTCTGAGCTGGGTGTAACTATGCAGTCCGGGTGCTGAGGACTGCACTGAGCATCACAGGCAGGTTTTGCTCCCTGTGCTGAGCCCCGTGCCAGCATGGGGATGTTTCTGATATTCCTGGCTTTGGTAGCTTGCTTGGTACGTTTATGCACGATATGGTCACCTCTCACTGCCCTGATGTACCTGTGGAGTTGGGGGGGGTGTGGGTCGTGATTAATTTGCAGCACTGACTTTTTGCAGTGTCCTCTCCTCTTGCAGAGCCTGCTGCAGCCCCCCAGGAAGGGGGAATCAGCGTTGACCTGTGCAAAGACCCGGTGCAATGTAATAAAGCAGCAAATGGCGCTGGGGAAGCTGGAGCTGTTAATTTTGCTGCGTAGGCGCAGTTGGTAGTTGCTTCTGGTGAAAGGGGAGAAAGTAGCTTATGGCCTATTTGAAGAAATATTTAAGTGTAGGCCTGATGTGAAGGATGTGGCTAAGTACCCTTGTGAAAACAGAAAAAAGGGTGTTAACTTCTTTTTGGAAAGCACTTCTAGATTTGCAGATGTAAAGTACTAAGAGCTCTGCATCTCTGAGGATTATTATTAATTAGGACTGTTGCAGTGAAGAGCTTCGGGCTATGGAGGAAGCCATGCCAGGGATTCACCCCAAGTGTACACGTGGCATTTGGATGTGGCACAGGGTGTAGGCATCAGGATCAGTCCAGAACTGTGTCCCTGCAGGGAGCTGGTAGAGCAGCTCTCCCAGGAGCAAGTATTTTGCTTGAGGAGCAGTGCTTCAAGCTTGCTTCCTATGGCTCAACATGCCTCATGCCTGTGTCCTGGTCAGTTTATTTATCTGGGTGACCTGTAAATTCACATTGACTAACCCAGCGGAGGTCTGTACTGCATTACTTGGGGCAGGTCTCACCTTGCAATTAAACCTGGTGTTGCCTTGAGGCAACCATCCACGCAGGCTGCTCAGCCCCGCCACCCCCGTGTCCCCTGTCCCTTGCAGCAGTGCTCTGCAACTTCAGGGCTGTGCTTAGGAAGAGCCTGTACCTGCCCCAAGGGAACATGGGGTTTCTAAGCACCTGGCCTCTGCTTCCTTGGAGAGCAGAGTCGGTGCTGGCTATGGATGTCTTAAAAGCAACGCTACAGATGCAAGGAAGTCAAGTGGCCAAGTGTACAGAGGCCACTGGTTATAACTGTTCATGTTGTCTGTTGTGCAACTTGTGCTCCTGTTCCTTTGGAGAGATCTTCGTTTTATGTGGGCTGCACTTTCTGAACCCAGTACAGTCCCAGATGCTCAACAATTACCAGTTCATGTTCCTGTATATGGTAGAGACAGCTAGAAATTTATATAGGGAGGCAGTCACTGCAAGAATAAAAATCCTCATCTCTGCATTACTGCAGGGCTGCTACCTGAGCCTGTTTTCCCATCATTGGGCCCATGGCAGTGAGTGGCTGCAGGTGTCCCATAATTCAGCATCTTAGTGTTACTTGTGTGCGTGCTTTCCCGGCTGTGTAGACCACCAGGCATTACTGAAGCAGACCAGTGTGAGGGATGGTTTTTCTGCCAAATGAAGGCATCTTTGCAGTTCCTTTTCCTGCCCTCCCCTGCTTGCTTCTTTACGTGCGGAAAAGAAAGTTACAGAAAAAATATTGAGTATTTTTTTACTTGTGTGAAGTTTGAGGCAGAACCAAAACCCAAACCTTCTCAGACTGACCCGCAAGGAGCAGTGCTGGGTGTGCAGAGCAGAGCCTGTGCTGTGGCGTGGAGGTAGTGGACCTGGTGCCTGGAGGGTAGGCTGTGAAATCATATCAAACATACAGAGGCTGCTGGCAAAGGTGTTGAATGAGTTTTTTCCCTGCCTGTCTGAGCTGTGGTCCAAGGCTTAGCACCTCTGGCTCTCCATCTCTCTACAACTCCCTGAAAGGAGGTTGTAGCGAGGTGGGGGTCGGTCTCTTCTCCCAAGTAACAAGCGATAGGACGAGAGGAAACGGCCTCAAGTTGTGCCAGGGGAGGTTTAGATTGGATGTAAGGAAAAATGTCTTTACTGAAAGAGTGGTTAAACATTGGAAGAGGCTGCCCAGGGAAGTGGTGGAGTCCCCATCCCTGGAGGTATTTAAAAGACGAGTAGATGAGGCACTTAGGGACATGGTTTAGTGGGTGGTGGTGTTGGGTCGACGGTTGGACTCGATGATCTTAGAGGTCTCTTCCAACCTCAATGATTCTATGATCTGCTGAATTTGAGGCAGTCTGAATGAGTTTGATGGGAAGGTGAGGGATGAGTGCTGGGTCCTGCACAGAGCCCTGCAGCTGTGGACCTTCATTTCCACTAGCAACAGTCCATGTTCACTCAGGGAAACTCCCACTCCCATTTGTCATTCAGATGATATTTTTTTTACAAGTGTGTCCCTGTAGGTACAACTGATTGCAGTGTTATAAATGTCTTGGTGTGAGATGCTGTAGTCCTTTTTCGTGGCGTATCCTTGAAGACCTAGAGCAGGGAGAGCAATGTGCTGCCACATGGGGCCCTTTTGTATGTAGACCCTCTTATTTGCTAATGGGATTTGGATTTAGACTTCCATCTAACTAACCCTGAACGCTTACCCTAAGGTAAAGCAGTCTTTCACACCTTGCAAAAGCAGTACATTAAATGAAGTGGCAAGCAGGTGGAGGCTTTACATACTACGTTGTCTGTACTGTCAGTGCAGAGTACTGCAAAAATCACATGTAGCCCTGCAGCGGGGACCAGGTTCTCCTTGAAAGGCTTCACTTAATCCAGTGGCACTGGAAAACGTGTTCTGCTCACTCGCAGATGCTTTTGTCAAAGCAGGAAACAGAGTAAAGTGAGGAGAGCGTGGGATGGTGTGGGGACAACGCTTGCTGAGCAGCTGGGATGTGCCGTGACATGCACTGACAGTGTTGTGGAAGATGTCCTGCCTTCAAACTTGAGGTTAGACAGTCTACTCCGGTCCTTACTTCAAGGACCGAGGTGCAGGAGAGAAGCTATGTATCTTCCAAAGAGTAGCAATATTGCTAGGAAGGGTACTGGCTTTTCTTTATGGCTTGCCCAGCTATGTGTGTATCTAGGAAACTTGATCCTTTCCAAAATGCTGGCAGGTGACCAGGTAGTGCCCCAGAGTCCACCGACGTATGGATATTGAGTTAAAAGTCATCACATAATAGGAGAGCTGTGGGAAAAGGTTAACATGTATAAGCAGTATGTATATAACACAACTGTTTATATATATGAAGCTGTGATGTATTTATAGGATTGTAGTATTGAATGTTGGTTTGGAGAAGATGCGTCAGGAAGTCGGACCGTGTCCCCACTTGGGCACCGGAGGAAGCTCACGTAGGCTGAGCCTGGCGGAGCAGCTTCTTTCGGGGCTTCCCATGTATCCACCAAGATGTGGTTCCTTCATGGGCTGGTTCGGAGCTGACGTGCTGCCCCATGGCGGAACCTGCCCCTTTCTAAGCAAAGGGGATGTCAGCGTGGCTTTTCCAGGGATGTTCTGTTTGCTTTCAGCTGTGCCCATCTGGCAGCATCGCCTCACCTATGCTCCTAACTCCAGAGAGACCTGCATGCGAATAAAACTTCTGCCAGCCTCCACGGGACCCTGAGTTCCCTTTGTTCCTTTGAACCCATCCTTGAGCACTTCGTAGCCATGCTGACCTCCTACTCCTGTGCTGTGGTCTCCCCTAAGCATTTGGGGCAGTCTGGAGAGAGACCTGGTACGGTCTGTGCACAGGGATGCTGCTCTGAGGAACCTGCCGTTGAAGTACAGGAGTGTTTGGGGATTCCTTGTGGGCCCAAGCTTTAAGATAGCTTTAGGATGGCAGGATCCAACTCCTGCTGAGTTTATTCCCTTGCTCGTAGCAGCTGCAGACTGAGGTGGCCCACAGCTCAGCGAGATGTTTGGTATGAGCAGTTATGGGCTTGTCTTGCCTCTTGCCTGCTGCTGCTAAAAATATCCCTAATGGCCTTGTAATCACTGAGGTTTCTTGTGAGCAGCTTTACTTTCTCAAAATAAGCAGTGAGGAGGTAGAAATTTATTTTGCAGTGGGATTTCCCCTTCCTCCACAGTGAAAGCTGTGTGTGTGGGGCAGTACCCTGGGGGCAGGGTACCACTGAACCTGCTGACTGCAAAGGGCATCCTTGATATTTTATTTTTTTCAATCTTTTTATAGCAGCCCCTTGGCCGCAGAGGCTGCGCGGTGATGTGCCAGGCTGCATCTCCTGCATGTGTGCGATGGCGAGGGAAGGAGGAGTGAGTGGTGCTCACGTATAAGGACTTCTCCCAAATGTAGCAGAGCTCCTTGCACTGTATAAATTATATAGGTGCGTTGCCATAATGCTCTGAGCTGGACAGCTTAGGAGGTTTCCCGGATGGGATTGAGTTCTGTGTAGAGCCGGAGATGGGGGAAGGAGGGCTGGAAACCTTTGGCTTGTTTTCTATTTTCTGTGCAGGGTGAGAAAGACTCTTCAGGGATCCAGTGTTGTAACTGTCTTTGTGCAATGTCTCTTACCCACTTCTTCAGGGTCTGGGGCGTCGCAGGAGCTTTGCAGCTCTGCTTTTCGTGTGTCAAGTGAGTGCCACGAGAGGGAATCTCGTTAGGGTGCGTCATTAATTGCTTCATCGCTATGTAGCATGGTAGAAGTGTTAGAACTACATAAACACATTGTTTCTCCCTGTAATCCTGGCTATGGTAGGTAGGTCTTGTGGAATTATGTTTGTGTGACATGCTCCTTTATCACAGGGAAATAGCTTTCATTTTGTGTGAATTGAATAAAAATGTGCAGAATAACATCATGCTGCTTAAGCAAATGGCAACAGCAAAAGTTGAACTAGTTCAGTGTGTTGGCTTTTTATAGCACATGAATGAAACTGCTCACTAGAGCAGCTGTGAGTTGAAGAGTTCTTAACCATACATATTTCAGGTAAATCAGTTCTGAAAAGTCCTTTTTAAAGTCTCCAGGGAGAGAGAGCACAAGGAAAAAAGTCAAATTGAAGATTATTTTAAGGCACATTGTTTCTCGCTGTGGAGTGCCGTGCAGGGCTATGAAGCTCGGGGGACTGAACATTAAAATTACCATCCTGTTACATAAGCGCTAAATAAAGAATATAATCAAGGCTTCACAGGAAAATAGTTCAGATCATCAGACGGAGTGCAAGAGTTACTTTGAATTTCCACCGACGCTTGGCTGTCTAAACACAGCATGGTTATCCTCCGTACGTGTGCCCTGCTCCTAGTAGGGCACCCGTGATCCCTGCAGGAAAGCCACTTCTTCCTCCTGCCAGGCTCCTTCAGGAGCTCTTCCAGCTCTTTCCAGTCAACAACTTGCCTTTGGATTTGAAGCAGTTATGCTTGTGGTGGTTGTGCAGGAAGCACAGCTCTACTTCTCCAGGACAGCAAAGCTTTAATTCCCTTGGCCATGCTTGTATTGGCGGGGTGTTTCCTTGGCCATGGGAGATAGGAATCCATGGAAAGGCTGCAGGTAGGATTGCAAGCTCTTATGGGTCAACCCTCTCAACCCTTCAAGGTCACTCTGAGGTCCAGGCTCTCAGACCTGGATCTAGTGCAGGACCCAGATGAGCTCACCCAAAGGTGACATCTAGATTTGTTAATACTACTTTGTCCCCCTACCTTGTGGTCAGGGCAGGCTGGGAAGATGGTTGAACAGATAGCGTGGCTGATGAGTTAGCATCATCCCTCCCAGTACCGTGCAGAAAGGTGTTGAGGTTGAACGGTTTTGAGTTGTTTTTTATGGTTGTTGCTTGTAGGTATTTACAGGAAACACCACACCTGTACAAGGGGGTCTCTTCCATGCTAGTGTGCAACAGGTAGAGCAGAAGTTGTGACTTAACCCCAAACAAGGGCATGAGCATGAGAACGGCCTCCCTAGGGCAGACTATGTCCAGTGTCTTCCCTTTACAGGAACTTGTGGCAGATCACTGCAGACAGAGTATAAAGTCTGTTCTGGAAATGGTTTTTCCTCTGGTGTGCACTCCCGACTTCTGCCACCTCTGAAGGATTTCCTGAAATGGAGGTTGCATGCATATCTGTACATTTAAGAGTCTTAAATGAGCCTCTCCTTCAATTCTTTGCACTGCTTTTCTAATTTTGGTCTTCAAAATACTCTCTGAGAGACGGCTACACAATTTCCTTGCATGGTGTGAAGCAGCAGCCACACAATTTCATTGCTGCCTCCTAGTTCTTGTGTTACAAAAAACAGTGCAAGTTCACTCTGCCACCTTCTCATGATATTAATGATTTTATGAGAGACTGCAGCACCAGATGAAGCGGAGTGGAAGAAGAATGATTCATGTTACTGCTGCTGCCGTTTCCCTTTGCAGTACAAGTATGAAAAACTCAGATGCTGGTTCTTCCAGCAGATGACAGAAGTGCTCGTGCAGCACACTGGATGGCATGTAATTGCGGGCATTTGAATGGGACTGCATTCTTCAGCAAATCTCCATATTCTGGCAGAAAAAAAAATAAGTTCCTGGACCTTAAGGTTAGAAGCAACCTGTGAAATCCTCTGGTTATTTCCAATGCAACATGGAGGCCTTTAAAGATGCGTATGTGTTTCTAAGGGGTGTTCCCATAGAGATAGAAAACCCTTATTATGCAATGCTGCTCTCACAGTACATTTTTGTAGTTCTTTGTGCATTTTTGTTCTGCTTTTGAATGATGCAAAAGGTTCTTTTGCCTTTTCAATTAGTTGCATTACAGTTTTATCAATTGATGAAGGGATGGAGGAAGCCTGCTAACTGCTCGCAGGCTTCATGTCTACGTGCACATCCCACCTCCTGAACACAAGTTCTGAAGTTGTTGATATTCTTTGCAAAGCGCTTTGGAGCCTGGGCAGGAAAAATGAGTGTGGGTAGTTATTGCTGGTGATAACTTTGAGGAATTTATTGAAGGACTAACAGTATTTTTTCTCTTCTCCTCAAGACCCTGTCAGCTCCATTTGAAAGGCTCAGCATGGTGGCACAGATAGCATCTGAGCTTTCAGTTGCTTTTAAAGTAAATTTATGGTTCTCATGATAGCATAGAAGAGCTTGACAATGTGACTCTTACGGGTTTGAAAAGCAATAACTTTGAATTTACTTCTAAGAACTCTTGAAGTACTGGCCCTTCCCACGGGTTGAGTATTGTCCAGGAAGTGCAGTATATCATGTGCCCCAAAACACATCAACTCAAATTTAATGGAGTCAGTGAGAGCTTGAGGTCAAAGGAAATAACTGGGAAAAAGCTGGAAATCAAAATGTCTGGAGGAGCAAGGAACAAAATCCAGAGAAGACTGCAGAAGCAGCCACAGCAGAGAGACCCTGCTCAGGCAGGGTGGGGTTGCTTGAATCCCCCTTGGGGGTAAATAGATTTCAGAAAGGACAATGGAGGTGAGGAACCAAGGGGAACCATGGTATTCTGATATACCAACAGCAGCGGAGTCAAGTAAGCCAGAGAGCTGATAGCTGTGGTGAATGAAATGCAGGTCCCCAACACAAGTGGGGTGTAAAAAGCCTTCTGTGGTGCAAAACACCCCAGCACTGTGCTGTACCCAGTGGTGCCCACCTTGGTTTCCAACGGTTTGAAACCCCATGTAGGTGAAGACAGGCAGAAGTTTGGCCCTTAATCCTGGGAAGCACCAGCACTATGTGGGAGCTGAAAAAGGCGACTGGCAAACAGGCTGCTAAGCGAACAGTTGGCTGCACGGTACCTTTAGCGCTTGATTTGATTGTGAACAAGTGATGTGAGCTCTGAGGAATGTCCTTCAGTGTTTACTTGGATGAGTCCTGGTATGCCAATGGAAACCTGTTCTCTGGGGCATCCTCACTGTGGAATGAGGATGTTTATGGGGAACCCACCTTTAAACAACTCTAGCAGTCCTTGAAACACGTCCTTGAAACCATGGAGGAGGCCCCTTCTCCATTCCTGCCCAGGAGGAGAGCAGAGGATGAGAGGACCCACCTGATAGCACCTAGCTGAGAGCTGCCCCCCTATGCACTGGACCGGCTGCGGCCACCAAATTCCATCCCCAGTGAGTGGCTTGTACTGTCCTTGAACTCTGCAACCCACCACTGATGTCTCCTGCCGTGGCCAATCCTGCAGCACAGCTGAGCAAGGCACCCAGGGAGGGGTTGCCAGTCAAGGGCAGTCTTGTAATTTTTGAGTCAGGACTTTAACCTGCTGCACAAATATTGCTGAGTGTAGTAGCTTTTGCTTTTTAAGACTATTTTCCGCACTGGAATGTGTCGTGTGTCGCCAGCCTGTGCGTGGGTGGTGGGGAGAGGTGCTGGGCCATGGTGAGTGTGTGGCTTGTGGAGGGGTTTGGGGTGGACGAAACAAGCACAGTGGGGAGTGGGTGGGCGAAGCTCAAAGCAAATGCATTACCCCAGCTCAGGCGCTTGGATCCCTCATGACAGCATCTGGATGCCACAAAATCCTGTCTCCAGTTTGGCTGCTCTCTTGACTTCCAGTCTGTATCTCCAGCTAAATTCGGTGCGCCCAGCAGCGCCTACCCGGCACGGAGCAGTGTAGTTAAACACACAAAACTCCGCTCACCCCCAAAAGAGGGTGGGCACGTGTGGCGTTGCCTGTTGGGACGGGCCCCCAGTTCCTGGGGATGCCAGAGCTGCGCCCAGGTGGCTGGGAGACCACTGCCCAGCCCCGGCTGATCCACTTTGTGGATCATTCAAACAACCCATCTGTACAGGTGACCTCCCAGGAAGGTCCCCTGCTGCTGCTTAACTTACTGGAGTTAGGTGCATCCCTGTGACCTGCAGAGCGTTGTGCCAAAAGCCTGACCCAAACCCTCAAACACCGCCGTGGTTGGACTCTCCGGGCTCAGCGGGGTCTCTAACCTCCAGACCAGCTGTCTCGCCTTAGAGGGCTGAGCAGGAGAATGCAGTTTTAGGGTATTGCATGCTTTTTTTTTTTTGGCGTGGAAATAATCGTGCAATAAGAGAGCTAAGAACACTCCGGCAGCTTTGTGTGGTTCCTGTCTAACTCTAGCACTGAAGAGCAATTAATCAATGTGAAAAGTAATTATGACATTAAACGACCAGTGATAGAACTTATGTTTTCCCACCCACGAGCTTCCGTGGTTTTCCAAAGCTGCTCCTCTCCTGAATATCGCAGTGTGGAGGGAGCTCTGATGCCATTTTTCAGCATCCTGTCTTCACTTTTTGAATCATTTCTGTAACTTTCAGCAGGGCAGTCACTTGCCTCCTGGCATATGGAATAACTGGAGACATTTTGATAATCGTGAGGGGGGGAATTATTTTCTTGAAATAGAAGTGTTGACATCTGCTTCAGAAAAGAACAAATGTTCAACCAAATAAACTCATTAAATACCCCTTGAGTGCCATGGCAATACTATAATTGCACATCTTGCCTGACATCCTGAGCTTGCATGCAAGGATCGCTAATTATTCTGCAGTTTTCCCTCTTAGAGTGCCACAATAATGAATATTTATCAAAAGGTTCCCAGTAGATTTTCTGAGGGGTTTGATCACGACAGTCTCCCACTGCTGGTATGTGAAACAAATGCCCGGTATATTTATGGAGATGCTGGTAGTCACTCCAGCACTGAAATGGCGTCGTCACACTGCCTGTTGCTGTATGATGGCCATCCTTAAAGGTACCAGTTGAGACTGGGGCCCCAGCAGTTTTAACAATGCTTGTATACCTACCTAAAGGCAGTCCTTATTTGTGTTTTTTATATATATATAATGTAGTTTATGTACTACAAATACATAGTTCATATACCTAAAGGCATTAAACCAAAATAGGGGAAGGTTCAGAAAACTTCGCTGCCTTCATTTGGAGCTGGCCGTCAGGGCAGAGTTCAGCTCTCATTTTGTTTTATTTCACATGAATAATTTATTCACATGAAAGTAGCTCTTGGATATAGCTGCAGCTGGGAAGTGGGGAAAGAACTTGGAGAACTGCAAAAGCTCCCTTCAGTTGATATCTTATTAAAATGTTTTTGTAGTGTCTCAATTTTTTTGTGGTTTTTTTCATATTTAATGAAGAGATTAAAGCAGAGCACAACAATATAAATATTTTGGGTTTGAGTAAGGGGATCCAAAATGGTGATGTTTCAACAAAATCAAAATCCCAGCAGTAACAACAAATACCATTTCAGTTGAGCTCAGCCTAAATAATTTTTTTCCCCCAGTCTGGCAAGTGAACCAAAAAAATCAATATTTGCCCAGCTCTAGAACTGGGTCAAAAAGAGATTAAATTATTTCTCCGACATGCAGCCAGTGGCAGCACTAAGAGCTGAACATACATGCTGAGCATACCCATCTCCTCCTGAATGACTAAACATTTGTTTACTTTTGCTTTGTATCTCTAGAATTGAAGGCTGCAGTAGTTGAAGGGGAGGTTAGTATTTATTTTTCCCTTTACAGATACATTAAATACATTAAAAAATAAGGCTGGGCGAGGCGTGTGGCCGTGGGTCAGAGCAAGCAGCCCTGTCCCAGAGCTGTCAGTACTGGAGTACGGCTGGAGTAACACGGTGGTGCATCCTCGCTGTTTATCTCCATAATCTCATTTGGTCATTTCCATAGCTGTAACCCTTCAAATGCAAGGCTAGCTATGTCAGTAACTTTAAATATCTGAATATTGCCCATTCCAAGTAACAGTTTTTGCAGCCTGGAAATGTGCAACACTGTATTTGGCTTGGTGGGGAAAACAGCACGGAGGCATCGGGCCATTAAATAGCTCGTCTCTGTTTAAGGCAGAAGTCCGATTTGCTTCGGGAGGTGCAGTTCTGTGCACAGGGGCTGTGCTTTGTATGGAGCGGGAGGCGGCAATTAAAAACTAAATTTTTATATGTAGGGAGTGAACCAGGGTGAAGGTTTGTCTGCGTTTCAGGGTTGACATAACCATTGATTTGCTCAAAGCTTTCACTCTTTCTTCCAGATAAGATGCAATACAAATGGGGCTATCTGAAAGAATAGGCAGGCTTTATTAGGATGACATCTTCCGTATCTAGGATTTATAAACAGGCTGGTTTTTTCTTTAGGAAAAATAACCACACCTTTTCTGGGTATTTTATGTATTTTGCATTGAGTGGCTATGGCTGACTTGTGACAACAACAACAAAAAAAACCCCCAACCTGTCATTCAGCTTTCTGGATGATGTAGACATATACATGTCCACTTGGCGTGTTGCATTCTGTTTCTCAGTGGCAGATGAGACGTTGGCCAGCACTGCTTGGCCCTTGCACATCAGAACTAGACCCAGTTATCTTTGGTGTGAGCCCAGAAGTGTCTGAACAATCACAGATGCTGACTGGAATACTGCAAGTAGTGATGAACCCAGCATTAACCCTTCAAGTAGGTCTGGTGGAGCCTTATCCTTGCTTAGAAACATGCCCTTGTATCCATGCAGAGAGAAGAACAGGTTTTCCTCTTCGTTATGGGTGCTGCTGGGGTTGGCAATTCCTGTTTGCTAGAGGAGGGGTCCACGAGTGTGTGGTTGTACTCAAAATCACCAGTGTGGCTTCAGTCCCTTCTGCAGTGATTATGGGTCTGGACAGCAGTCTGGTATCATGGGTTTTAAAAATGGAAAAAAAACTTTTAACTTGTCTGTGCTTGTGCGTATGTCCTTCCCCTTTGCAGTTGAAGACTTCGATGTCTGGAGGAAATACAACTAAAACAATTATTAACCAAGTCACCAGCTCAGTTTAAAGGGTATGTGCTGTGGGTAAGGTAGATATTAGGGAATAGCCATACTCTGCTCCAGTGCTGCCAAATCTTGAAGTAGGCAGTGCTTTATTTATTCATGACTAATTAAGGCTGAAGCTGCTGAGGTCCCTTCACCATGTGAACAGACCCACTTTTTGATTACTGCTAGAGGAACGTGTTGGGCTGGGAGCATGGTGGAGGTGGCACTGCTCTTCCGTGGTGTGGAAGTCCTGATTTTTCTCTAATTGCATCTCTGCAGCGTGTGATAGTATGTGTGTGCGTATGAACTTAACCGCTCCCAACATGTGAAGCCTTCTGCAGTCCCAGCCAGCTGTATAGCTAAAGAGTCAGAAGTTGGGGAAGGAGGGTTGTTCAAGCAGCCTTGGAACAGGCCCTCCAACTTCGTATTACTCTAGTCTTTCATCAGATAAGCACAAACTGAATTGCTTTCTCAAATTCCCACTCATCCGCACAAAGTGGGAATATCGTTTGATATATTCTTCTCTTTGTTCCGTCGTGTTTTCTCTTTTATTATTTTAAACCTGAACAGAAAATGAAAAAGATGCTTGATCCAGGCTGTGTGCTCTGTCGCATCATTAATAGCACAATAAATAAATCGTGGTGGCACTGGAGTGGTTGTTGGGCAGGAACCCAGCCAGACACGTAGCCGCAGGTGCCCCTCGCTATCCAGACACACCACAAGAACTACGATGCTGCTCAGGATACATGACTGCTAATTTCTGTATCTTATCACCGTAGGATCCGGCTGCTCATTAATGACTTGTGGAGGAGGAAAAAAACCCAGCAACCTCCCAAGATCTGCATCTGCGCTTCTGGTTCTGCTTAACTTTCCCATGTAACACCTTGTGCCTTTTTTTCTTGGGTTTTGGAGGCATCAGATTGTCACTGCTGCTGGTGACAGCCATAAAACCATCTGTCAGCAGACAGCGCTGCGGGGTGGTAATGTTACTTCCCAGAACAACAAATAAATAAAAACTAATACCAAGCAAGTAACTGCTAATTTAGGGTGTGTGAACATTCATCAGAGCTACAGAAGCAGCTGGTATCATCTAATTTTTTTTTTTAATGCTTGGATTAATGGTGGCAGAAGAACTGTAAGATCCTCCTGGGGAGACAGTGGGGAGGCTGCATGCCTGGCAGCAGGTCCAGGCAGTGCAGGGACCCCCACTCCAGTATCACCGGGGTTGAGCATGGTGATGGGGTGCTGGTGTGTGTTTCTGCATGTCCCCATGTACTGTGAACATGAGGGGCTCAGCCAGGTCCTATTGACTTGTGTGCATTGGGTTGGACCTTCTGCAGGTGGTTTTGACCCCTACCAAGAAGTGGTTTTAGGCTACTATGGCTGTGTGCTTCTTGTGTTGACTTGGCAGACTCCAGTGATGGGAACGCTTGTTCAGTATTCAGTGCCCAATTAGAGGTCAGAGTCCTTGCATTTAAAGATGCTGGGATTTTAAGATGTCTATTTTATTTTTCACTGTAATAACAGTTGCTAAATATTATTCCTACAGCTTACATGTCTGTGAAACATAAATTCTCAGTATACATAGCAAGCCACAGACGCACACGCAGCAAAAGACTCTTTTACACTTTTGGAGGTCACAGACCTTATATCTAAGCTAACAGCAGCCCGTACACAAACACGTGCTGTGATGGCTACAGCCTAAGCAAGTGATATCGATTTAATGTTTGAATGAGTAAACGCTCCCAAGCCCCCTTAGGTTATGTCTCTGCGCATCTGCAGCCACTCCCTGTAATCTCATCTAATCTCTGTGTATACAGAATGGTATAAATTGAAATGATTGCCCTGCCCAGCAAGCATTTTTTGTTTCCTCTAGAAACAAAAATTAATTTTTATGGATTTTATGGTTTGTAGTTAAAACTGGCTCCAGCCCATCATGTTAGTGTCAGAAATACATTTTAAATCTCTGAAATCAGCTTTTTCCGTAGACTCTCTCCTGCCCCTAGGTAGGGTTTGGATGTTAAATGCAGCCAGAGGTAGCTTCAGCACATAACGTGTCGCCAGCCTGTGGTCTGGCAGGGTGACACTGGTGGTTCCCTAAGAAACTGAGAGTCCGTCTTGCTTTTTCCAAGGTAGGATTTTGGCTGTTCTTTTTTTCGTTTTATGTGGTGGAAAGCAGGTGCCATCTCACTTGCTGTTCTCATTAATGCAGTGGCCTTTCTGGCCGTGTACTTTGCCAGTGCTGACAACTCTGTGAGCAGGTTCGGTGCTCTCCCAGAGCATCTCCCCAGGGATGGGGGAGCTGGAAACAGCAAACTCGCAAGAGCTGCAAAATTTCCACTTCAAAAGCATGAAGCCCAATCCAGAGGAACATGAAAACCAATGTGCATGTCTTGTAAAATGGCTCCCAGCCTCATTAGGATAATTAAAACACTTGTATCTCCACTAAAATATATTGTGGGATTAATGAGTGGGGCTTATAATTCTAAATGCAGGTACAATGTCATCTTTTGCCATGTACAATGTCTTCAAGTGGTTAGATGGGCAGACTGGTCTGCTGGTCCAGCAATTGCTTATGGCTGGGATAACAAGAGGAGGTTCAGAGTAATCTCAGCTATTCATCATATCGCCACCTCTTTCTGCTGCTTCTCAGCCCTGATGTGGTTTGGTAGCTGCTGTTTGGGTGTCCCGGGGTGAGGAGCAGGGCTGTCCCACGAAGCTGTGGCCGTGGAGCAGTGCATCCCTGGAACGGCTGAACTTGTCCTGGCCATGCGGGCTTGCAGGTGCATTGGGCATGCTGGCCGTGGGGTATTGGTAAGGCTGTGGAAATTTAGTCTCATAATTACAAATTTGATTTTATTTGGAAGCCTGAATAGCATATTGGAAACGGGGAGTGGGTACGGGACACTGAGAAATTCCTGGACTTGTAACAGCCAGAAGTTGCCAGCATGCGGCACGAAAACTGTTCCTGGATGGGGTTGTTGGTAGGACAAGGGCTCGGGGCTCGCTGGGGCTGCATGCTGCGTAGCTGAACCTGGTGTGCCAGAGTCCTTCCCAGGTTATTTCTGATACTGGATGACAAAAAGCTGTGATTAATGGTGAGCCCAAGCAGTCGCAGAGTCAAATAAAATACCAGAAAAAGGAACCCATGCTTTAGAAATTAAGTCTAAGCTGTAACTTGGACACAAGTGGGAGCCACTTCATGATCTTCCTTGGGCTGACTCTAGAATGGCAACTCTTTCCATAACTCCAGACAACGACGAGTGGGGGGAAAACCCCAAGATAACCTGCCAGTGCAATCTTCCCTTCTTTCCCCTAATGCACACAGTAATTTTCCTCCAAACGTGGCTTTTACCCAAAGCTTACATCGGCTACTACTTACGTCTGTGATAAGGACAACTTTAAAAGACAATACTGTGAAACCAAACAGGGCTGAAAGTGGGAGGAGGTGATGGGTGTCTCTGGGGGACAGAGGTCCATCCATCTCTGATAAATGCAGGGGAGGACACTGGAGTGCTGACAAATACTCCCAAGCTGCTGTGTTTAGTGTACTAAGTATTGACAGGGGGTTTGTGATGCTGCAGGAGTCGTTCATCGTGCATGAGCACTTTGATTCAATATACAGCTGCGTCTTCCCAGGTAGTTACTGTGTGTGTCTGAAGGCTGAGGATTGCTCATCTCTACTGGGTTTCTGTGGTCCAGCAGGGATGTGATGGAGTGGTTCAAAAGATGCGGAAAAAGTTACTAGGTTTCTCTTTTATGGAGGTTTTTCCCCACTGTTGTCATTCTTGAACACAGCGGACTGTTTTATTCAAATTTCTAGAAAATGAAATTAAACTGGGGCTAGGAGAGAGACTGAATAGAAGCGACTCATGTGGATGCATGCCACTGAAATCATGTATATTTGTAGGTGGTAATCGTAAATTAAAAAAAAGACTCACTCTTTATAAGCTCTGTTTTGCATGTATCTGTACACCCATCCCTTTACACAGCCACTATGGAGCACCCAATCAGTGAAACAGTGAGAAAATGGAGGTGAGAACAAGAGCTGCATCGTACATACCTCTATATGCAAACTCACCACATCATTTATTCCCGTATTTGCATACACTTAAAAATATACTGTCAAAGCTTCAAGATGCTCTACGAGAGCCTCCGTAACACTTGTTTATCTCTTCCCTCTTTTAAATATGGATTTACATAGCTGAGCGTTGCGATTTAAATTGCAAATGGCAGATACAGAAGCAAAACCTGAGCTCTGCAATAGCATGAGAGGTACGTTTCAAAGGCGTCGGCTTAATCGTGTTCCCTCCCTGTTGCGTTGAACTCTGGTTGCCTGCACGTCCTCTGCCCGCCATCCTTGATAGTCTTCTGCATGTTGTCCTCTGCATGGCTGCTTTCCAGCCGTGCGCTGTACTCCTGTCCATTGCTCATGCGTAGGGAATATTGAAAAGCGAAGGTTACCTTCCTGAGACTCCCTCTCCTGAAATTTATGGAGTAGTGAAGCTGAATTTGACATGAGCCATAGCTCTCTGGCATGGGACGGATGGATCAGCTCCAGTGTAAACTAGGGCTGGTTTAGTCAAATCAAGCCGTGATGAATTTATACACTCGTGTCGCACGTTGCTGTGCAGTGGCTGAGCTCTACCTGGCTCCAAGATGTCTGAGGAGCACATCTTCCTCCAAAACAAGTTTTCTCCATATTTCGGTAATTTCTTCCTTACTTTATTCTCAATTTCAGTCTGGTGGTGGCGTGCTGCGCACAGTCTCTGTCCCAAAAAGCTCACCATCTGTTGGGTGAGGGCAATCAGAAAAATCCCCTTTTCCTCTGTGGTGGGGTGGCTCCAGGGATGCTCATGGAGTGCCAGAGCCCACTCCGCAGCATGCGCAGGGACACGTGCTGCTGCGGGGGAAGGCTTGCTTCCTCGGGGATGCTGAGCTCCCCGGTGGGGTGCATAGTGCCCGTAGGAGGCTGCCTGTGTCTCATCTGCTGGTGCCGAGCTGCCTCCTCCACTGCTGGCAGCAGCAAGGCAGCAGCGCTGAACCCAACCACATCTTCGTTCTTCCCTGAGCACGTGTTTGCAGCTCCCAGGCTGGCTGGTGGCATCTTCTCATCCATGGCAGCACTGCAGCCCTCTGCGCAGATGGCTTTGATTTAATGAGCACTGATGTGGATGGATGGGGGAGAGGATCCTTCTTGCTGAGGTTGTTTAAAGCTCCCTTGTCCTTGGCTCGTCTGCACAGCTTGTGTGAGAAAGCCTGGAGATGTGCAGGAGGAATAAGTTTCCTGAAAGGAGTGTTTCCACACTTCTCTGGTAGGAAGAGGGCTAGAGAAACCTCATACTGACTTGAGCTACAGCAGCGGGTCTGCTGTAGTTGTGCACCCTCAGCCTTGTAGCAGCCCTCTTCCCACTGTGGGCTGTCGGCTGCAAATCGCATTGAACGCTTGTTTGCATTGTGATGACTCCAGCAGAGGAAGGGCTGGAGAAAATAACCCTCTTACTTCGAGCAGGAGGGGTGACTTTATGCAATGTTTTATTGGGTCATCATCAATTGTTTCCAGCCTTACGTTCATTTTTCCCAGGTAAGACGGGTTCTGCTGTCACTTCAGCCTTGCAAGCGTAGCACATCCCCCTTGGGAGGGGCATTGAGCTGGGTTTGGAGACCACAATCGGCAGAGTCACCATCTGTGGCCACCCTCCTGCCTTGGGTGTTGAGCCCTCCAGGCTGATGACGCGATGGGTGTTGTAACCCAGGAAAGGTTTGTGGGCTGTGCTGGGGAGGAGCCATGGGACATGCGGTGCCATGCGGCTGCGCGGGATGACTGTGGCTTCCCGTGTCAGAGCTGCTGGTCTCTGTCAGAGCATGAGGGGTGGGATATCTTTGATTTGCACATTTTAGGGCTTTCATGGATGAACCATGCTGAGGGTGTGGTTCTATGATTCTGTGTCCAACCATGTGAACACCACCAGGGAGCTGTCAGGCACAGGTGGTTGAGGTGAAGCACGTGCTGTTGCGTGACAAACTTGGAGATGATGCTGCATATCAATGCAGGATCCAAATCCTTTCCTTAGGAGACCTGCACAATCCTCTGCTGAGGTCTCCTGAGACAGTACCCAGAACCAGTCGGCCATGAAGGTATTTGAGAAACACTAGAGTAAGAGGCAGATGAACTGCATGGAGCTGGTGTTTGCAAGAAGGAAAGAGATGGCTGCCAGAAAATGTATTAGCACAGATGTTGCTGGAGCTGGTAGTCATGGTGCATGTCATGGGCTTGTCCAGAGAGCTGGTGCAAGAGCTCTTGCATGAGTGACTCCGGGTGCAGAGGTTCGACACCAGCCTGAGTGCCCCGGGACCTCCTGTCTAATCTTCATCAGAGAGGGCAAGGTAGGGTACAGTGGTGTCTTTCATGCAGTAAGTGGGAAAAATATTTGCTTCGGAGAGATCATTTCAGTACCTTCTTAATCCAATGGCAGATGTACTGCTGGCAAACCAAACCCATCTCCTCTATGCCCCTCTGTAGCACCTAAATCCAATGGCTAGTCTCAGGCTTTGCCAGCACGCTGACAACTGCCGATATGGGATGCAAATACCTTTACTCATCTCCAAATGCAGAATTTCGGCTGGAAACAGCCGTGGTGGGTTCATCCTCTTGGTTGACAGTACCAAGCAGACCAGGTAGTAGGTGCTTTTGCAGGAGCATATCTTAAGCAGAGCGTCCTGGGGACTTATTCTTGCTGTTTGGTTCCCATGTATATTTAGGATATTAACTATTCTATACACTTGCCATTCCTCTCAGCATATGTTATGTAATTATTTTTGCTATAAAAATGCTTTCTGTATGTTGTGTTTGCAAACCTTCGATCGCGTCTTCTAATAACCCAGGCTTAAAGCTTTGCACTTACTTTGGTTTGAAATGATAATAATATGTTTCTTCCCAAATATGCTTTGTTATAACAAAGTTAATGAAGTAGATATTTTACATTTGAAACTATTATTTTCTACTGGAGGGAAAGAAGAAAAAAAAAAATTAGACTGCTGCATTTTCTTTTTAATCTGTCCTTGACTTGTTTTCAGGTGTTACTGAAAAACATTGCCAGTTCCACTGTATGAAGATTGTTTTCAGGGGAGTAAATGTTTCGGTGGCGGCATTATGTTCCCATTCGATACACCTCTCAGTTTGTAAGCTGCTGAAGGAAGAAATGGGGACACTTGTTTCATTTCCAAAGCAAAAGCCTGTTTCTAACGTGACAGCTGTGTTACGAGGATGGGGATGTCTCTGTTCTGATCAGGTACTAAAATCTTGAGGCGGTGAACTGTGTGGCTGCGATGTCAGTACAAGCAAAAGCAAGTTGAGTGGTTCATTAAGTGATTGCTCCAAACCTGCACGTCAGCACCTCTAAAGTGCGGGATACAGACCCAGAGGGCTTTTCCCACCTTCTGCCTCTGTGAACCTGCAACTTCATTGACATTGCTGACAAAAAAAGAAACATTTAGCATGCTGATCTTGGAGAAAGCTAAAATTTTTCATTTGGATCACCACCTTCTTTATGCTCAGTTCAGACCCGCTGGTGTTGCTGACAACCAGCAACTTGTACCTCTGTGCTGCTGGCCGAAGCTGGTGGTGGCTTTCCTGAGAGCTTTGGCTCCATTTGGGAAGCCCCTGTTGGAGCTGTGCTACTTCTGGGGTGGCTGGTGAGCTCTGTAGGAGGGGCAGAAAGCTCTGCTCCAGGCCAGGTAGGGTCTACAGGGGTTTCAGGAAAGAGAAAACACATCATTGTGGGTAGGCTGCATACCTTTGCTGTGAGTGTTAGAGCGTATTTGTTATAAATATGAAGGTACTCTATGCAGCAAACTTTCATAAGATTGATGCCCACCCAGAGTTTGCTCCAGTAATCCTCCAGGATTTCTGTGTGCTTGAGTATTTAAGCTTAATCTGTTCCATCTAACTTGAGATGTCTCCATCTGAGCCAGCCGGCTTGGACTCCCTGCCACAGCTAACCTCTGTCATGGCCAGCTGAGAAAACGAGAGGTCCAACCCCAACTGACCAGCCAGCCTCTTTACCTTCAGCTGGTGAAGTCGCCATCCCTGTCTAAGTCAGTGAAGGGATGCCTCTGAAAGCCACCACTCCCTAGTGGGGTTTTCCCCTGGAGACCCTCTTAAGAGGCACTTCTCCCTCTCTTCATTGCCAAGACAAGGAACACGGGTGCTTATGTTTGCAGTAATGCTTTATTAGCCACTGAAAATTTAATTGCAAACTAAGTGCAGGCTGTATGCCATCCATTTTACTCTGGCCTGGAAGATCGGTGTGCTGTCCTAGCTTGTGGGACCAGATGGCAATTTAGAAATGCAGTGGGGTCACTTCTGGTAACTTGGCCAGATTCCAGCGTGGGCCATTATATTCTGCCTACCCAAAATCTTCTTGTTGCTTTGTTTAACTTTAGTTGGCAGCCAACCTGTTCATCCTTGGCAGATGAAAAGGATGCCTCAGTGTTTAAAAGAGCAATGCTGAAGTTTTAATCGTTTAATGTTCTGTCGAACAAAGAAGATGATTAATGAACATTGGAGGTGCAAACTGGGACTTGCTGCTTTTTAGCAAAAGGACAAAACGAACGCCAGTGGGCTAGAGTGTGCATGCTCTCTATGTGTGTATGTGTGGCTGTTTCTTTAGAAATCCCTGTTCTTTGCTAAAGCAGCAGTATAATGCAGCACAGCTTGATTTACTCTAACAGCAAATTAGTTAATGATCCAGGTTTTTATTTTGTTTTGCTTTTAATTTGGTGGAGTGCTAATCAATCGTCATTCACAAGGGCATGTGTCCTTTCAAATGCCCTAGTCCTGGTCTGCTTTAGCAAACAATCCTGGGTGTGTTGATGAAGTCAGCTTTGGCCCAGAGTTGGGTATACAGTGTGCCATAGCACCCTGATATATTGCAAAATGTAATAAATTTCATAATCAAAAGAGTATTTTTAATTACCTCCCCACTATCCCTTTTAGGTGATGGTTAATGTCCATTTGAGTCAATCTGGGTAGTGCTCTGCTGAGGCAGGAGCAGATGCCTTTGTATCTCCTGGCAGCTGACAAGGGACACAAAGTGCTTGGAAATGCTGTTCCTATTAGCCAGTTGCTACCCGAGATTGTTTATAGGTCTGGAGTTAACTTTTAATGTGTCATGATGCCTTTTCTTGAGTTACACGCGAAGATGGAGGATAGGGCGGGAGCAATTACTGTACATAAGGAGCAAAACCAGCTATCCCAAACCATGCCACTCGGCTGCGTCCATCATCCCGAGAGCACCTGACCTTCGCATAGCTACGTATGGGTTTTATTCCCAGGATGCTCTGTGAGGCTGGGTTTATTCATTTCGCTGAGGTATGGGGCAGCAGGAAGGGAAGGAAAGCCAGATTTGGGGCAGTTTAAGCCACAAATGGGTTCAGTGTGATTTCCCTGCTCGTGGGAGGAATCGACTTCTTGTCCGTGCATTGCTGAACCGTCTCTGCAAGAGACGATTTGTATCTGATTGCTTGCATCATACACATGCCTCTGAGGAGCAAATGTTTTGCCACTGAGATAGCTCATGCAACTTGCAGGTTGAAGGCGTTTTGTAAGTGCTCCTTAGGGAGGGCGGATGCAGCCCTTTCCCTGTGCTGTGCCTCCTGGACGCAGCTCTGCAAGTGCTCCGGGGAGGTGGCACCGTTGGCTGGAGAAGCCACTTGTGCCACGGGGATGGCAGTTCGGGGCTCTTGGAGCTGCGCAGGAAACTTTCCTGACACTTTTCTGGCTGCTGCAAATCCTTTGGGAATGGAGGGGGGCAGCCGAAGGCGACGCGAAGGGCATGCACATGCTGTGTGCAGAGCGAACAGGGGAAGCGTTGCTCCCAAAGCTGGCCACCCCTCTGCGCTGTTTCCATCCCTTAGAGCACAGCAGGTGAAGCTCTGACCCCCGCAGGGGAATGAGAACGCTGCCACCACCTCAAGCAGAGCCGGGATCGTGCCCGAGAGCTTGTACACTGACTGCATCCATCCCCCTGCTCCGCGCTGCTGCGCCGTGGTGATCATTCTTCCACAGCACGTTGGGGTGGGTTTCTGGGCTATTTCAATTTTTTTTAAGTAACATTTCATTGGCTCAGAGTGGAGATGTGAGTCAGGCATCGTGCCCCGGGCAGGGATGTCACCCGCGCACCACGCTGCTTTGGCTGCTTTTCAGTCTGGTCCCACCTCTCCCGACTCAGCTGACGTCTTAATTTAAACTCCGCTATTGATTGGGGATTGTTTGCTTGGATGCACTCCCACTTGTTCTAATGGAGCTGTTAATAAAATGTCAACTATCGCGTGTGCTCGGCTCCGCCGCTGGCTCGCTGCTCAGCCGTAGCCTGGCCGGGGAGGGCGAAGGGAAACCTGTCCTGGAGTTACAGTGCTGGGAGGCTTCTTGTGTGCTATTGCTTTTAATTACCTATATGAATACAAATAGGTTTAAAAGAGCATGGTTTTATGTATACCTGTAATAATCTCTTTTTAGGCCCAGGAATCAGGAGGGATTTTTTTGTGTGTGGGTTCCCCCCCCCCCCTTTTTTTTTTTTCCTTTGTTCCCTGGTGCCAGTGTCTGCCAATAATGAAATTTTCTGCAGGTATGTTTTGGTAGAGTTAATGACATTGCAAGTAGCTTTTCCTGAGTTAGTGCTTGCAGTGAGTTTGAGCCTTGAGCTGCGGATGCTGGAGACAGCAGCAGTAGGGAGCGATTGCAGGACGCGGCGTGGAGGTCGCCCCTTTGCAGGACAGTTTGGTATTTGACATGAGCAAGACTGTGCTCGTTTTAGAGACCAGTCCGTATTTATGGCTATGGTCAGGTCTGTCTGACATCTGAAGTGCCATCTTATGCTAAAAAAGGTGAAGTAATTCAGGAATGGCATCCATCCAGTGCAGTGATAAATACAGCGGTATTGTGGTACTGTAGCGTGATTCATCTGCATACGTCCGAATGTTTTATGGAAGAAATTCAGAGTAATTTCCACAGAGTAAAAGGGATTTGGGGTGGAGGCATGCGTCTGGGGCTGTGACGGCAGGTCAGAGCTGAGGCTGGTACTGAGGTTGCTTTGCTCCCAGCCAAGTCTGTATCTCTAAAGGGACAGAAAAATTGGTTAGATCTCAGTGTGGCATAGGTATCTGACCAAATTAGGAGCTACAGCTCATTGAGAGGCTGATTTATTTTTTAGATACTTCTAATTTTTACTGAGTTTTTTCTAGAAATCTTTTTTTTTTCATTTTGGGAGGTTTTTCTTAGCCCCATTGCGGTGCAGAGGGAGTGAACTTATTCAGTGTTTTCTAGTATAAGAAACACAGCAAACTTCATTTGTGCCTCGGAGAACTTTAATGACCTAATCATGACAAAGACTTACGCCCCTCAAACGCCTAGAAGTTTAAGGTCAAAGATGGTTGTGTATTTTGTTTCTTAGTTTAAAAAAAAAAATCAAACAAAACTAATAAAAAAGCATATTTAGTGAAATACTAAGGTGGCTCAAATAACTGTCCTGGAAAAAATGCGTTATTAGAGAGTGTTTAAGTCTGAAGACATTTCAACAAAGAATAATTTTTGCTGGTGGTCTCAAATGCAGAGTGCTGAAGGCACAACAGAGCCTCTTCAGCTGAGGAGTCCTTTGGCCAGGTCTCAGATTTAAGAGATCTGTTTCTTCTCTCGCATGCTCCCACAGCAAGACCAGTGCTGAATAATTTATTTTCATTTTCAGCCTCAACCCGGTTTGATTAAGTGTTGTATTAATTTGGTGGTTTGATTTAGAGCTATTTAAACTTACTGGTTTCAGTCTCAGTTATGACCACAATTGGATCATCGTTCTGTTCTATCTTGAATTAGCTTGTAACAATGCTTGCTTAGTGAGTATTTGCTTGCTCATCCTTTCTTAAATAAAATCTATTAAAAGGAAATAGAACAGGCTCTTCTGTCAAATTGCAGTGTGGGTTGTAACCTCAAGGGCATGGGTGACCTCAACTGATGAACAAGCAAGAAGTTCAGCTCTGCTTCCCAACTAATGCCAGTGGGATTGTGCCTGTTGTCCTTTTTCTGATGACCCCAGACACTTTCCTGTTCAAACAGGCCAGGTGGGAACCAGCTCTGAACTAGGGAGGTGGTGGTGGTGTGAGCGTATGTCCTTGCTTGAAGAGGAGCCGACTGTGGCTACGGGACTGCCAGTTGGTGCCCAGCTTGCCCTGGTGAACCACGGGTCTGGGAGATGTGCCTGGAGCGCTTCATGAGAGCTCGCTAGAAATCCTCTCTCCGGATGTTTTAAATAAAAGCATTCAGCACTTGGGGAAGATCTCAAAATACAGACTGGTGGCTGTTTGGTCCCTGAAGACAGGTTCGCAGCATCCCTGGTGAAACCATAGCTCAGCTGAATTCAACAACAAAACCTTCCAATGGAAGGACTCACCAGGGCTGGGTTTTCGCTGCAGACTTTTGGTCAATGCAGAAGGCATATGAGATGGCTGAGAGCCGGTGCAGGAGATGGGAGGACCATCCTCTGCCCATACAATGGAAGTGGGGGGATCACTTCAGTTGGTGGTTTCTGTAGCATCATAACGCAGCATCCTCTGCAGCTGGCCCTAGATGTACCGCAAGGGGAACATTTGCTACAAATATAGTTTGGATCAAGTAACGAAAAATTCCTGTAATGTCGACAAATTAAGACTCTCCTTTTCATGCAAAGGCCACGCATAACAATCGATATTTTGAGCTGTAAGTGAATATGTATGTTATCTGGAGAGCAGGCTGAGTGCTAGGTAGAGTGAATAGTTGGGTGATTTTATGGTTGTCATTCTGTGTAATGTTCTACTCAGTTATTAGCATCAGTGAAGCACATTTGTGCTGCTTATTGATCTCTTTATTAAGCCTCCACAAATGCACCCTCTAAAATTAGCAAGTAGTCCAGCCCAGTTATTTTTAGTTAAAAGGCTTTATTTCTGACACAATTGGTCAAGGAAGATGAATAGGGTTTTCCAAGAAACTCTTGATGAAAACAAGAGAGCAACTCCTCTAGAAACCTGAACGCCGTTCATGTTCCCAGCAGTTCCTGGGAGTTGAGACTATTTGAGTGTTGCCCACCAGGGTATGCAAGTACCTAACTCCCACTAAACTAATCAAATCAATAGGTTTTAGACCCCTACGCTTCAAAATTGTAGACCTGGATGTATTGTGTAGGCAGCAGCTAGCCCATTGCTAATGGGACTCAGAAGGAGGAGGTATAATCACCATCAGCAATTGTCAGAGTGTGTGTGTGCCTATTTTTTTTTTTTTAATTGAGTGTGTACTCAGACATCCCCATAGAGCATATGTTTTGTGGAAAAAATGGTTTGAATGAAATGTGGAAAAATGGTTTAATTGCAGTGATAATGTGCGTCTCGTTTGTGGAGTTGATTGGAAAAAATGCCATAAAGATATCGGTAGCCTGTAACTGCAGTTCTCCCCTGAGCTCCTCCATTACATTTTCTTTGCCACCTTGGATTGCTTTTTCTGCTTGTGTTTTGGGATTATATATAGGGCTAAAAAAGCACACGATGAGTGCATTTTTACCTTCAACAATTTCACCCATCATCATCCTCTGAGGGATGTGTTTCCATGTTGTAATAACCTTACACATTTGCCGGGTGTTTTTTTACTTGACTTCTCTTAATTTTAATGACTGTTTGACTCCCATATTTCAGTCAGATTCTGTTATCTGTAAAATGCAGCTGCAGGCATGTTTTCAGCGGTCATGCTTTTTTATATATAGATATTATTTATATATATACAGGCACGCACACACACACATATGCATATACACCCTTTCTAGACTTTTTCAATATGTACTCTAAGTCCTGTTCCAAATGAATTGCAGTCGAACTTTGATGTTTTCTCAGTCTGACAAGTAGTCAGCAGACTTGCACCAGGAAAATATTTGTTGGTGTTTGAAGATTATTCGCTGATGTCTGAGCTGTGCTGATGGATTGTGAGCGCCCTGGTTGTGAATTTGCTCTGCTCTGGGTCCTTGTGTTGATTTTCTCTTATGGTAGATGACATGAGGATCCTTTCTCTGACAAAAGTAGCAATGAGGATGTATTGCCAGACTGGCAGAATGTGAGAAAGGAACTTTTTAGAGCACTTTGTGGTTTATTTCAGCTGGAATATACCAGAATGGCAAGAGAGGCTGAAAGATTGAGACTCGTGTCTCATGGAGTCCTGCATGTCCCAGACATGTACTAGATGTTAAGTATTAGTATTATATAAATTTCAAAGATCTTAGATTTCAGCTGGTAACTTCCAGATGTTAAACTCCAGCATGCCATAACGTAACTCCAGGAGAAGCAAATCTACCCAATGATAGCAGTCAATGATATATTTTGAGTAGTGCTTGTGGGAGGAATGGTATATGGGCAATCGGTCTCCCCCGAAGTCCTTCCTTCAGCCCCCCAGCATAACAGAAAGAGGCACTGGGAGGAGCAGAAGACATGCATAATCATGTGGATCAAACGAGGTTGCTGATGCCTTACTGTGTCTGCTTAGAGCTGCAGGTGAGATGGAGGTGGCCCCAGTGTCCTGTGGGATGGCTGGGGAGGGGAAAGGAGTGGATTCCTGTTGTCTATAATATTTCCTCCAGGTGCAACTCCTAAAGGAGTCCATGTCCTCTCTGTACAAATACAGCAGTACCCAGGAGGGTTGCAACCATAAGCTGTTATTGAAGCTATTATAGAGATGCAGTGTTGCAAAAGGAATAATTGGTTTTCCTTGAAGTCCCCAGGAAGAAAGAAGGGAGCAAGGTGTCCCCTTCTCAAAGGGCAGACAGAAGGAGAAGCTGCGTAAGACAAACCTCTGTGGCTCCTACCTTTTCTGTGGCAAAACACAAAGGTTTGCATCGGAGGCAGGGAAAGAAAACTGTGTGAATATCCTTTAATCTCAGATTTCATCGACCGTCATGGACTCTGAGCTGAGTTTGGATTTTGGATTAGACTCTTTTCCGTAGTTAACGTGTTTGGTTTAGATGCAGCAACGTAACTTTTCCTACGCAAAACTGATGTAACAGGAATTGGATAGGCCATTCTTCCCCGTTCTTCTAACAGCGGGAGCTGGAAGGTCTCAACTTTGTGGCCATCACTTCTCACAGCCAGAGCTTTGTGTTAATGACATCCGTTTGTTAGTGCTTCCAGCAGCTATTCCGCTCTGAGATGGGTAGTGCTGCATGCGGAGTGTGGCCACTGGTGAGCAAGAGAGACTCTTGGGATGTAAATGAAGGGAAACATACTTCATTGCAGCTCTAGTTAGGGCTGTTTTCTTTACTAAATGCCTTCTACTTAAGACAGCCTGGGACTCATTCATTCCTGATTATATTCCTCAGTTACCCTTGAAATAGCTCTGCTTTAGTCATCGGAAATGTAAGTTGCTGTTAGATCTTTCGTTGGCATTGCTATAAAAATGATTGCCCTTTCAAGTCTTGACTTAGAAATCTGCATATGTGTGCAGCTTGGGGGAAAAAAAAAATTGGAAAATGTTAAAAGCGTGGTGAAACATGTTCCACTTCTTTATTTCTTTGGCCAGCTCGAAGATGGCCAATTCCTTCATGTTTGGTGAGATGGTGCATCATGCAGCCGGTGGGGAATCTCCTGTACCAGAGACAGATAGCAGTAATTTCACCGTTAGTCTGTCATCTCTTGAGGGAACCACTGAACTATAGATTTGAATTAGCATCCTCAGTTGAAATATTGTCAAACGTAGGCCACTGTATGGATGTGGATGGGTTTGCTGTGTCCAGAGAGAGGCAATTCTTCTTAAGTCGCTTGTATCATTGGCTCTTGAAAGGTAGAGATCACTTCAATAAGTAAACCAATTGGTTTAATTCATATTTTAGATCCTTTTACGTCTCCATATTAGACTGTACACGGCCACATGAGAAGTGTTTTGTCTATAACGGTTAGCAAGGTCTGTCCTTACTGTGCTTCAGCCCCAAAACCTGCCGTGCCCGTGCCAAGACTGTTCCTGCTGGCAGGACCCCCCCGGCTTCCCTAGCGGGTAGGCAGGTGTCAAAATTAGCCATAAAAACTCCTCCCTGTCCTGTAAGAAAAGGTATTTGGCCTTTTGTTTGAAGACAAACAGTGAGCACGTCATGGGTGCACCGTGCGTAGCCATCAAAGCAGTGGTTTGGCCAGTGCAGGAAGTGGCTTTCCTCAGCAATGCTTTGCTCTTCATAGCTCTCCAAGCGTAAAGGATGTCTCCTTGGGGCTGTAGTGTGACAGCAGCAGGGGAGAAGGGTGGTGGTTTCCAGATGAGGGTGGTGGATGTCTTTTGCTGTCTCTGTACTCGGTTGTGTCTCTGTCTGTTGTGCCAGTGCATGGCCCTTGTCATGTACCCCCCCCATCATGGTATAAGCTTTAAATAGTAAGATCTGGTTGGGGTGGGTTTTTTTTTGTGGATACTGCTTTGTTTTAATTTCTTATTTCCCACAACAGCAAGATTTTTTTTGGGGGGGGGTCCTCTTCATCCTCAGGGTCATCCCTATTAAGGTGCTGTTTTGATGTGCTCCCCATGCTCTGAAGGAGGCACCAGCTGAAGAAGCTCCCCTGGTGCTTCCCTTGGGGCTGGTTCTGCCCTTCCCCAGCCTGGGCTCAAGGTCCTCCTTCACCTTTTGGATGATATTTTCATGAAATCAGATAAGAGTCTGGCTGCAGCTCACTGATTTGCAGTATTCCACCTCACCCTCTTCCTGACGTGCTTAAGGCTACATGTGTAAACAATGTGCTTTGAATTATTTAAGAATTCATCCCAAGCTCCTCAGCTGATTTCAAAAAATAACCCTGAAAAAGGAAACCTGTTTTATGGATTATTCCGTTCTGACATTTCCTAATGGAAACATTTTGACTTTGCCACTCTGAAATGAAGTTTTGCTTCTGGACCTGCCTCTGTTTAGTATCTAAAAATGCAGAAACCCCAACAAATTTGCAAACAAAGCCTCTTTTTGTTCAATTTAAATATTTTTCTTTTTTCTTCCCCCTCTGGACATTCTGAAGCTTCTTCATTTTGCGTTGGCAGAGTGTGTTTGCTCAACTGGCAAGCCAAAAACTCAGGTCCTGGCTCATGATCCCTTCTCCAGCACTGGTTCCTGCTTGCTGGCCGCATTGCTCTGTACAGCCAGCACTGTCATTATTTTTTGGGGGGGCTATGTTTCATTTTGGGTGTCTGCAAATGCAAAAAGTTTGTGTGGGTTTCAGATTTGTTGTCTGTTGGTATGGGAGTAGAAGGACTCCTCTCCACCCTCTCCATGTGCTGAGTCCCAGTTTGGTGGAGGAGCAGTGACAACTGCAGTTGGGGTTGGGGTTATGTTGACAGAAGGTGCTCCGGAATGCTAGGGAGAAGAGAAAATGCTTTATGTGCCTTGCTCTTCTCTCTCAGCTTTTCTGACAGCTGCCCAAAGAAAAATCCTTAATCTTTTTTTGGCCATGCTTTTTGTCATGGGGGGAAGAAAAATAAGTCAAAGAAAGAGGGTTGTAAGGAAGGTGAGTCTGTAAACTGGCTGAACGGGGCCACTTCAATTATAATAGTGTTAGAGAGGACCTTCTGGTAGGAGTGCTGCTGAGGGTGTTGGTGGCATGGACTTCACAGAGCTGTGCCAGAATGTAGCCTTTTTGTTACAAAAAATGGGGAATCTGGATGGGTTTGGGTGAGCCTTGGGGGAAGAGCCTTCCTCCTTGAGGGTGTGGGAGTTGGGCTCCAGCTTGCTCACTCTTGCTAGCCCCATCCAAATGCAGACAAAAAGAGCTCTGCAAGCTGTAGCAATGTTATTGTGGCAGCTTTTGTACCAAGAGGGGGCAAATAAACAGCTTGTGACGCTCAGGAGCAGAAGATGAGTGAGGGACTATGGAATCAACATCACAACAATGTTGTGGGGCTAACTAAACTGGGCAAAAGCAAAGAAATCCAGAGTTAACTGTGCTCTGCTCAGCCTTTGCCTCCAGGCATGGCAGGAGATGCACTTGGATGTTGGATGCGGCATGCTGCTGAGCAGGGGATTTAGGGGCAGAAGAGCAACTTGAACCTGAGCTGCCTTGCTTTTGTCAATGCAGTTAAATCCTTAACAAGAACTTAACAGGTTTTTGTATTTAATTTCCTTTTCTTGCTGGGGACAACTATCAGTCTGTGTGACAGCAGCCATTCTGGGGCCTGACTGGACACGAAGCAGCCACAACTCACTGAAAACTGCAGATGTCAAAGGGATTTAGTTTGTACTGTTTTGTATGTGTGGTATGTACAAGTCAATATTAATAAACAGTGGCACTCCCTGATATCCTGGAAAACTGCTGTTCTTTTGCAACCTAATTTGTTTCTTTCCAGCATGTGCACTTTAACGTTCACACTGATGCTATAAAACTTCACTTGGCATAGCAGACATGGCTACAGCTAATGAAACAGTCGCTGGTGTCCCTTGTGTCCAGCTCCCGACAGTCCTGCATATCAGTAGCTTCGATTTTTGTCACTTGAGTGTAGGGAAAGAGTTTTCAAAAGTCCTCCAACCCTTCCTTGATCTACTCTAGCTCTGAGCATCTGTGGAGACCTGGCTTCATCATGGGATGCCCACAGGGTAATTGAGTACTTTGCAAAAATTGGATTCTTTGCCCATTGAACTACACTGAAATCCATTATCTTGACATTGGGGACCCCCATGGCCAGTTTGTGTTTGAGCTGGAAAGGAGAAAGGCTGTGTTTCATTTTGGGCAGAAGTGCTGTGGGTATCTCATGCCTCCGGAGGCCAACTGATGGAGGAGCAATGAAAGCAAAGCTTTAATTTGCAGATCACAAGATTGCGACTTCTAAATGCCTTGTCCTGCCCTGCCTGTGTTTAACTGGGGTGCTTGGCTGAGCACCGTGAGAGGTAGCTGTGGGCATGTTTTACACCATGCAGAGCTGCCATACCACTCGCAAAGCATGGAGAAGTACCGAGAGGAGCCACGTGGCTCTTGGTCAGCACCGGGGTGCTGATAGGAGCTGGAGGTGGGTGTCTGGGGTGCGGAGGAGCTGTCGGGGAGTGTTATACACTGGTCAGTGATTGTGGCAGCTGGTGAATAATGCAGAAATTAATTGAATGTGTAACGAAACTGTGAAACCATGGTCTTTCAACAAGTCACTCAGCTGTTTCTTGCATGTCTGTGTTGAGTCAGGAAGTGAGAGATTTGTGCAAAGCCTGTACTCTGCAAAGTGTATTTTGTGCATAGATTTGTGCAAAGCTCTCTGGTACTGCACCTGCACACCTGATACCGGGAGAAGAGGAGGGAAAACTGGGTGTGGGAAACTAAAGTGGTAGCGAGGAACTTCTCGTGCGTTGGGGGGGGCAGGTTGTTTATGAGCCGAGTAACTAATCTTTCAATTTAGTGTGATGTGATTGATGTCAGGCAAGTCTAGGATTGCAAATAGGCCTAATCAGGGAGACAGCAAGTTTAAAGTGCAATCTTTATATAATAAGGGCCCAGTAAATGTTTGTTTTCCCATTTTTTCCCCTTTTCTCATAATTGCCCAATATTAGCCTCTCTGTGTGTTTCTATGCTTCAGTTCTTTTCCCCTCCTCTTTTGTAAGGTACTTGAAAGATACATGGCTGTAGGTGGTTCTTCCCCAATGACTGTCAGCAAAACTTACTTTTTCTTCTATTGCGGCTGTATAAGACCTTGTCAGTGATTTCTCTCCACCATCTTTGATATAAAGATGCACGTGAAACTGTGTGCAAATCATACATGTATTTGGAGTGGATTAGCCCAGTCCCGACTGCAGGAGAAAAATCTGTGTGTATTCTGGCATCTAGAGCAGCAGTTCTGTGGGTTCACCCTTCTCCAGCCAGATGAAGCCTGATGTCGTGAGCAGAAAAGTTTGTGAAACCCTAAAAGTCTGCTCACTGCTTCGGTTTCACTCACATTCACCACTCTTTTCTTTTTCTTGTTCCTAACTGGTTTCTCCATGGTAGAACAGCATCTGATGCTGGTGGATTATGGATCCGCTTTGTTTTTCTTGCTTTACACGCTATCGCTGCTGTTCCCTGCCCTGGAGTCTCTATAAATCCTCACTGTCCAGCTGGCGATTTGCTGAGGAAATTCTGCTGTGGCTCAGGACGTGTGCTGTGTCCCGTGGGCAGAGCCCGGAGGGAGCAGTTTTCCTTGGAAAGTGGTCTGGAGAGGAGGAGGAGGAGGAGGAAGGTGCAGTCCTTGGAGGAGCTGAGCAGGTTTTAGGTCTTGGTATTTCAAAACCTGAAGAGGCGAGAGGGTGGCTATAGGTAAATGCAGTTCTAGCAAACATGGATGGGGAGGAGTTACTCCAAAATACACAGCAAACCCAACTGGAAATCATTTGCTTGATGTCATTTCATGATCATCTTGCTTTTTGTTGGGTCTTGGTTGAACTGAGACAATAGGGTGAGTTCTTCTGTCTTTCCTTTCTGCCAGTATAGCAGAACAAGTACATTCAGCAACATTTAAAGGGAGGTTTAAATCCTTTGCCATCCCCCAGACACCCCACGCTGCTGAGCCGTGACAGGGAGCTATCCTTTGGGTTCCCTGATGAACCAGAACTGCACCAGCTGGTGTATGACCAGCAAGAGAATAAAAACTGTAATTCCCAGCAATTTGACCTCAGAAATTCAAAACAATTATTTAATTTTAATAGAACTCTCCAAGGCACAAGCAAATTCTGCCTTGCACCTTTCTGATACAAATCATGTGCATTTAGTGATAGCTGAGCAATTTTTTAAAAATGAACTATTTCCTACAGGGAGCTTTCAGCATGAGAAGCAAAACAAATTACTCACAAATTCAGATTACTTTCAGCAAACAGCAAGACAAAGTTAATAATGTAGTAATTAAAAGTGAAATTTTGTTTCTGTTTCAAAGGGGAACACATTCATTTTTCATGTCAAAATGAGCTTTTAATTTTAAAGAAGTCCCAGGAATGAAAACAAAACAGAGATTCAGTCTGGGACTGCTGAGAACACTTCATTTTGCCTGAAACTGTTTTCATCACAATTTTTTTTCTTTTTGCTGAGAAAACCAAGCCAGCTTTTGATTGCTTCTCCAGTTCTTGTGTGTGACAGTAAATTGAAGCAAGCTCCAGCTATTCTGGTGGCTCTTCACGGCAACAGATGAGGAAGCTTGATATCAAAGGTCATCTCTTTCGCTCCTCGAGGGTCTTCCTCCTGTTTTCGTCTTTGCTCTCACAGCCTATTTGCTTTCCCCTTTTAACTTTCCTCTCACACCCTATTTGCTTTCGCCTTTTAATTTTCCTTCCTGTTTTCACACATTTGAAGACTCCCCTTTCGTTCAGTTGGAAGAGGGCTTGCACTCTTCCCTTGCTGTGCTAACCTCTATGCATTTGCACCAGGGCTGGGGATCTCACAGTGCCTTTTCTAAACCCAAAAGATGCTTTTATATGTTTGGGAGGTCAGGAATGGAGCCAGAATCTCCTTGGAAGAGGGACAGGCCTTCCTGCATTTTTTCGGTAGGTTTTTTGTTTGCAAAGTCACTGCAGAGGCAGTTTTCTATGCCAGGCTGTGGCCGGTTTTAGATTGAGCCAAGAAGGGCATCCAAGAATTAGGCTTGCTCCAAAATACTTGAGGAGATGTAAAAACATCCAACTATTTATTCCAGTGATTGGTAACCTGGTGCTGTGCCAGTCTGCCATTGGGTCAGCTAGCACCCCACTGAACAGTTCGATACATGTTCTCAGTTACTTCTAATAAATGGCAATTTCTTTTCTTTTAATTTCAGACTAAATTTTGCTTCATTACATTGGACTTTTCATCATGCTAAATCACATCCTAGGAATCATCCATTAAACTTTAAAGACATCTTTATTGGTTTATTGATATCTTTTTTTTGTCCTGGTCTGTGTGCTGAAGATGTTTCTTGAGAATACGGCCTGCCAGAAATTGCTTTGTCTTGTAGACAAAAAGTGTGGTTTTATGCATTGGTTTAAAAAAAAAAAAAATCCTCAAAGAACTTGCTTTATATAGAAACACAAGATGCAGTGTGTTAATTCTTGCTGTTTAAAAACATAAACCTAAAGAAACCTTTAGGTACATAACCATATAATAAAATTCTCCAAGGTTAGGACAAGCAGTTTGAATGGGAAATTTCACCTTCAGTCCCTTCCTGTGCTACAGGTTTGCGGTAAGACCTGGGTACTTGGGATAAACGACTACAGCCCTGTGCTCCAGGATGGGAATAGTAGTGTTCACCAGCCAGGCCAGGAGCGGAGCTGTGCTGTGAGGACAAGTCCATTAATACCTCAGAGCAATGCAGCAGAGATGAGTGAACAAAATAAGAATTAAACTGAACAGTCACAACACACTTGTAATAATGTCTTTTATAAGTATTATCTAGGTTTTCACTGTGAGCAAGCTGTAAAAAAAAAAAAAAAAAAAAAGGGAAAACATAAACCTAAAGAAACCTTTAGGTACATAACCATATAATAAAATTCTCCAAGGTTAGGACAACCAGTTTGAATGGGAAATTTCACCTTCAGTCCCTTCCTGTGCTACAGGTTTGCGGTAAGACCTGGGTACTTGGGATAAACGACTACAGCCCTGTGCTCCAGGATGGGAATAGTAGTGTTCACCAGCCAGGCCAGGAGCGGAGCTGTGCTGTGAGGACAAGTCCATTAATACCTCAGAGCAATGCAGCAGAGATGAGTGAACAAAATAAGAATTAAACTGAACAGTCACAACACACTTGTAATAATGTCTTTTATAAGTATTATCTAGGTTTTCACTGTGAGCAAGCTGTAAAAAAAAAAAAAAAAATAAAAGGGAAAGACTTGCAAATAAGCCAATGTGAATAAAATGTGTTGCACGTGATAGCCTGACAGTATCGACAGCCAACAGGTCACTTCGCTGTAGCTGCAGGAACACACTATGAGCTGGGATGCGACACCAGGCAAGACGTGCGAGAATGACAGGCAGAAATTCCTCCTTTTGTATAAAGTTAATGTTTTACTTTGAATATGATAGTATTTATTTCACAAACAAATTATTGAACTAAAAGAAGGTGGAGAATTAGACTGCTAATTTCCTTTCTCCTGAGACTTTGATTTCTGAAGCAAGCTTTTTGGGGATGTGGTCTCTTTTTCTTTGGTTTTTTTAAAGCTTTTCCCTGCGATTGCAAATGTTGGGGGTTAGCTCTGTACAAGCTGGTTGCAATTTATTTGTGTATTTATGTCACATTCTCTCCTCCTTGGTGACTGACAAGGCAGCTCACCAAAAGCTGCGAGCGTAGCTGAGACCCAGGCACGGCCAGGCTAACGAGAGGGAATCCCCCCATGGTCCTGCGGGGACTTGTGTCAATATTGAATTTGTGAACCCTGCCGCGTGTTGTAGAGCTGTGCGGAGCGGGGAGGGCTTGCTCCGCTGTATGCATCTACCCTTGGGTCAGCCCCAGCGAACTCTTAGTGCGCAGCACAAAGAAATCCCTTATTAAGAAAAGAAAAACGTAAATGCCTATTCACTTCAAATTTGCAAGTGTATTAGTAATACTTGAATGCTTAAAACTGTGCATCCAAAAAAGGCTGTATTACAGCTCAGCAATGGCACCGTACAGACCTTGTACAACAATTTTATTCCTTAGTATGATGCCAAAAGCTTATTTTCCTGTGCCTGATTTTTTACAGATTAAAATGTCATTATTATAGTTCTTCACACAAAGCCATCGGCTTGCTAAATTACCTTAAAGTGATGACACAAGTAGGTGACACCAGCATGATTGCCTACGTTAGTCACGAGCCTTTTATGAGGCTTTTGCCAACCCAGCACTTAATTCCACCCAAGTCAATGTTTTGAAAACAAACACAGGAGAAAGATGAGTTTTACATAGTAGTTTGGCCAAGATTTCTGAGATGGGGGATGGTCTCTGAGATAGCCTCCCATATGTGTTACAGCATCATTTTCAACCCTGATGCAAAATGCTGGGCTTTCCAAAAGGCTCTATAGATTTTGGGTCTCACAGTAAAAGTCACAGCAGGAAAAGTTTCACCAAGGAGGAGATGGAGCTCTTGTAACACTTGGGTTGTGGGAACCTCTCCTGACACCCACGAGGGAACCTGTTGGTCCTAATCTTGGCTTTAAAGAAGTGGACACCAAAGCCTGAAGAAGTCTCCCTTCACCTCCTGGAGTGGAGGAGAGAGACCAGGCAGCTCCGGGGTTGCTGCGGGTGGGAAGCAGCAGGAGATGCCACAGTGGCAGGGTGACTCAGGAGGCCTCATGTTGGCAGTACGGCACTGGGGAGAGGTGGTCCACTCCAAGGACGTGTCCAGAGTCTGGAACAGAGCATCTGCTTTGCTCTGGTGACCACAGAGAGGTGCAGCCATTGCTCTGAGTGGTGGAAACCTCTGACCACAGCTGTGGAGAGAGCCTGACCCACCATCTGTGTAAAGAGCACATTGCCTGTGTAAGCCCTAATGCTGCGTGGGGAATATGGTCACGTACATCTAGTGAGGAGCTTGCTTACAAGCTTTCCTACCTGTTCTCCTTCTTTCCGGAGCTGTGGCCTGGCAGATGGAGCCTATATTAAGCCACTACCTCTCTATTGCCTGGCTCAGAGGCAGCGAGGCAGTTGGCCCGCTGTCTGTGCATCCATCTGTCTCCTTGCCATCCTGCTTGAACAAAAATCTTTTGAACCCAGAGACCAGTTTTAACCACCAGAAGAAGCTGCCTCAGGGATAATGACGACTTCTAGGACAATCCACTGCTGTATAGAGGGGGGAAAAAAGTGACATCCATGTCTCTGGGAAAGCATTATATGTGTTTTGGCAGCAATCGGGTGATGTGCACATCTCGGGGCTGCTGTGGCATGAATGGTCTCGAGGGCAGCGAGGCTTGAACAAGGGTCACTGTGGTGGGAGGAGGGCTAGGGGACAAGGCTTTGGTAGCTTTGTAGCTTTCTGGTCAAATTGTCCCATGTATTCATTCATCTTGTGGCTTAGAGAGGTGTAACAGGTCCCTATCAGTCTGTGTGCTCCAACAGATATATATTTTTTTTTTTTTTTAATTATTTTTTGGGGAAAAAGGAAGAAAGGGAAACTTTAGTGCTATAGCAAGAAGTGAAAGCTGGGCATGGGCTTCTGTAGAGTGGTGTTGGTGCCCCTGCAGTGTACTGATGGCTTATCTTCCCCGGCAGTGTGCTGCAGTGCCTCGGAGGCTGTTGCTTGCCTTGCAGGTGAGGGCAGAATAATCTTCAGGGAAAGCTCTGCTAACCTGAAACAGTTCTGACTGACATCGCATGGGGCAGATTGTGATCCCTTCTGATACGCTCCATATCTTAAAACAAACAGAAAATTGCTTTGGTCTTCCAGGAGGGTTTGGAGTCCTTGAAAGAGTGTGAAATACTAAGAGAAAAAGCTCTGCTCCTAGTCCAACATGAGCAGCATTGGAGTTCTTGATTTGGCTCTGCTCTCCTGCCTTGCAGGTTTCTAAAAGTGAGCTTTAAATGCAAGAGGTGATTTTTGTTGCCACAACCTGCATTGTGTGTTGAAAGCATGGTGGCACAATTCTGCTGTGCAGGTAGAGCAAGCTGTTCCTGGGACAGGAGGACTCGGGAACATTGGGGCAGGAACCCCAACGAAAAAACATGGTTATTTACAGGAGAGTATGTTGTCTTTTGTACACATACAGTTGTGGGATCGAGAAAGGACGTGATGTGCTTCTTTATTAGTACCAGTTGGAGTCACCTTGATGTTCCCAGGCAGCTGTGTCAGGGACAGGAGCTGGGGGACCCTGGCAGCGTGCTCTTCTTGCTGGGAAGTGTGGTACGAAGCATACAGAGGCCTCGTGCTGTACAGTGTACGAAAAGGCAGTGCCTGTTGGTGAGCAGCCAGTGCTGGGGCTGGTCCTGAGCTCTCGCCTGGTACGCACTGCACACGTGCTCATGGGTGGAGAGTTAAGTAAGAAAAATAATTTATTGGGATCTTGGTATAGGGTAATGCAAGAGTGGGGAATCAATCTACTGAACAGGATGGGCAGTTTCTGTCGGGGGTGATAGGAGGCCCTCTTCAGCAGCTGGAGCAGGTGAGCCTCCAAGAAATGTTGTTCTGCTCAGTTCTTGCACCCGCCCACGGTCCTGCTCCAGCACCTGTGTGATCCACTGCTGTCAGTTATTGTAAACTGTGCGCGAAACATCTCCCAACTACCTTAACTGTGTACAGAAACACTGCCCTATATGGCCACTTAGGCATCTGCAGGAACAACTTCTATTGACTACTTACAAGTGTCTTTTCTCTGTACAGTTGGATCGATTTTCTAGCAAACTGCCTGGGAGCCTCTGGAGCAGCCAGATTCTCCCCCTGGGTGGTTTATGAAGACCTTAATAAAATGGCTAGCCATCACGAAATACTTTTTAGGGACTTGGAGAAGCAACCTGGTCCACAAGCAGGATACAGTATAGCTTAAATATTATTTCTGTTGAACCTGTTTCACAGCGTGTCTCCAAATAGGCCTTACACTAGTACAAGGTGTGTGAGATTAGCAGATCTTAACAACAGAAACACCAGAAACACTTTTCTGAAATACCAGAAAAGTATTTCTATGAGCTACTCCTCCAGCTTCAGTTTACTCCATATGACGGACTAAAACACGCCTGCCAGAAGGGCAATTGGCCTCGAGTTAAAAAGGGATGAAGAGCTGGAGACTGAACAAGCAGACCTGGTCCGGCTATGAAGGCATGCAAAAATGAGCAGGTTCCTCATTGTGCAGCATCTACCATTGGCAGGTACTTCAGTGAGGGAAAGCAGAGGCTCAGGTGTCCGAGGGCTTTGCCTCCCCCAGCTTTTGAGAGAGTGATTAATTTGGTTAAATAATCACAAATTACCAATGATGGCTGTGATAAAATGGAGACAGATGGGTAAGGGGAATATTTTTGAAAGGCTTTCCAAGATCCTACTTCAGCAATGATCAACTTCATGTCCCAGTTTAGCAAGTCCTGGTGTTGAGCGGGTGCCCAGTCTGGCTAAAACTGCTCGCGTGCTTTCCTGCAACAGAGCCAGAGCAGTTTGCTGAATCACTGTAAGAGGAGCAGCAGCTCTTCTAACCAAAAATAAAAATGCTATAAAAGATATTAAAAGATCAAAGAACCATCCTTTGAGTAGTTTTCATAGGATTTAGTCAGATGTGAAAATGGTATTACTGAAGGGGGGGGAACACACCCCAGCCAAGCCCAATGAAGACGTAAAGGGAATTTATATGCAAAAATTTCTCAAAAAATAAAGAAATAAAGAGAAGACACTTCTACCAGACAAGGTGAAATAAAATCTGGACCACAGGAAGAGTTGCATTAAATGGGATCTGCGTTGTGGTAGGCAAGGCAATGAATCACGCCACCCGCCTGTTGTTTCTAAATGGATGGCAGGTCATACTTTGCAGAGAAACGTGCATTTGGGACGTGACACCACTTGCCTGTCGTGGTGTGTTTCTGTGGGCTGGAATGAAATCAGCGGTTAATCCCTGCGAGCGAGTCCCCTGCCTATTGCAAAGGTGCTCGCAGAGTGTCTGTCACGTTGGGTAGGAGCCAAGTGCTGCGGGAAGGGGGCCGGGGGGGTTGGCTGTCCACCGTTGGGTTAGGTGTGCGATTAGGGACTGGCATCGTGAGATGGGATCAGAGCACGGTATCAAGGGGCAGGCAGTGCAGGTGCCCAGAGTCTTCCTCTCCATCCCATTCTTGCTCTAAATAGACAGTAATGGCAATTGCAGAAAAATGCGGCAATTGCAGAAATGACTTTAAATTTCAACAAGCAAGCCACGAGGGAGTCCCCTCAGCCCTCTCAAAATACAATATGCCATTTGCATTTTATACTCTATAAATATAGTTGTGGGTCTTTCTTTGCCTTTTCGCTCTGAATCTTGCACCAGTTGAGCGTCACACAGTGGCTGCTGCTGGGTTCAAGGCTCTACCTGCACAGCACGACTGCTGTTTCACGGACAACTTCTACCTCTCATCGCCCAGCTGGTTTTGGCCCTTTCTAAGGGACATGCCTTTGCTGAGCTTTTGGGCTTCGCTGTGACGATGTGATTATGGCAAGGCTGAGTGACACCAGGCAGAGAGAGGTTTTCCTCTATTTTTGCTGATGGCACAGACGTGCCATTGCAGGGGACTGCCGTCAAGTGCTCCTGATCCTGATCAAGCAGTAAGACATTTTTGGCTGATGCTAAGTTTTGAACAGAGTTGCCTCTAGGTGAGAGTGTTTCAGGAATCAGTCTGAGTGGCCTTGAGATGGTTTAACTAGCTTCTCTTTGGTGAAGAACCAAATGTTTTAAATGATTTAAAAACAAAACGCAACAAAACTATTATAAAAAGACAGCAGGTAGTGAATTTTGCTTTGTAGACAGTCCTGTGAATGTTTCAGTAGAAATTAGAAAGCTCTTGATTCCAACCACCAGTGATTTTGGAGAAGACCAGTTATTTGCTTTCCTCTCAGGGTCTTTGCTCTGCACTGTCATTTCAGCAGCTCAGAGGTGTTCCCAAAGGAAATCTCTCTTAGCGCCCTGGCAAAGTTTCCTAACTGCTGTTGTACTAGGCGATGCAGAAGCAGAACCTGTGAGCTGTGTCCACCCCAGCTCTCCTCCCACAGTGTTTTGTGAAAGAAGGGTTTAGTAAACATTGGCCGGATTTTCCTGGGAAGGGGAAAAGGGCTGACGAAAGCCAAAGGAGAGGTGAGACGTGGCGTTAGTTGGCTGAAGCTGCAGCAGTGTATCCCGCAGGTTCGGATGCTGGACAGGCACCAGAGCTCATGTCTTTTATTTTTAACTATCTGATTCAGCAGAGATTTTCATGGGTCGGTCTGTCTGCCTTGCCATCACACAGACTGTCTCACCAGCTACCTCTTGGCAGCAAGACCTTGTGTATGCAACTGTGTACGTGCACGCAGAGCCTAGAGTCACCTTCTCTAAGACTTACAAATTTATTATACCTAGGTTATCACTCTGGAAATAGATTAAAATCAAAGGTTGACTTAAGCCTTGACTGATCATACCTGGGTGGAGCACCCAGAATCCTGCCAGTGGCAGTGGGGTGACTTGCCACCTCCAGCTTGAGTGTTTGGGGCTGTTGACAGCCATTTCAGCAGAGGAATATTTTCTTTTGTGACATTTTAATGTTTTTTCTTGGATTTTCTGCACTGTGTGGCTCCCTGTATGGTGGGCCAGACAAGGCTTGGAAAATGAGCCATCAGGTTTAGCACCAGAGCAGTCCCCAGAAGGAATAATCAATACCGTTGTCCCTACTACCCATCTGTCCTGCTACAGCAATGCAATAAAAAGCCCTACATCAGGAATTTTTCTCACTTAGCTGATAAACAAGAGTTTAATTAAGTGCAGCCCAGGATAAGCGGTAGACTATTTGCTTTGCACCTTTGAGCTGGAGAAGGTGTGAGGGTGAAGAGCATCTCTGGAGATGGCAAGCGAGTGAGGGGATTGCTGGAGTGGGTATTTTTATACCTGACACCTCAGCCTAGGTGTCTGAGAAAAATACGTTTTGCGTTAAATTTGTCAAGCTTCAGCAAGTAACTCCTTTCTCTCAACCCTGAAACAGGGCAAGTGTTTGAGGTGAGACGATTCTCCTAGAGTGCCCTTTCAGGTGAAGCTTTTTAGTGCTGCCTGGTTGAAGATTGGCACCCCACCGCTTCCCTATTGAAATTCAATCGGGAAAGCCACAGAATGCCAGCACTTCTGTTCCTCACCGGTGTCACTAGGCTGCCTTGTTTGCTGTGGATTTGTTGCAGTGCTAGTGGTCTTGTCTCTGAAACTATGGCAGAAAACTACTTCTAGGACTCTACCTCCTTTGCAAGTGGCTTACAAATTTTGGGGGCCATGCAAGAGCGTGCAGATGTGTGTGGCTATTCCTGGCTAGGCTGCAAGAGGAGCAGAGTGTGTCCCAGCTCCCTGGGAGTCACCAAGGGCTCTGCTGAAGAGAACCCAGCTGGCACTGATCCTAGATCACAGCTGGGAATGAGGTCCTATGTAGTGTTTACTCTTGAAGTTAGGAACTGGAACGGGAGCTAAGTACACAAAATGTTGTGTCTCCACGCATATGCCTTTATGCAACTGCTATCAGTGCTGGTTACCCAAAGGTTTGTGTCCTGTGTGTTTAAGCTTGGTCTAGAAGTCTTACAAGTCCAAGAGAGTATGAGCGGTGCCTTGAGGGATCTCAGCACAGCTGCCGTTACAGCTGTCCCCTCCACTGGAGAGGCTACTTGTATGATTTCCTCTCTTTAGGAGCATTATGGTTAAGGGGACCTCTTAAGAGAGTCGGTTATAGCGTAGAAGCCACAGACATGGGTTCAATCCCAGCTGTTCAAGCCTGCAGCACCCCTCTAATCCCAGGACGTGTGTGTGAAATCCCTGTTTCATGAGAAGTAACTACAGCAGTTACTGTACATGATGTGCTGTAAGAGCTGCAGAGGAAGGGAAGGTTCAGGTGAGGGCTGATGGGTGGTTTTGTGCTTTAAAGTGCTCCAGCAGGTGCAGCGTCTGTAAGTGGATGGCAGAGCTTCTCCTGCTGCCTGCCTTGTGCGTTGGCCAGGCCTGCGTGTTGGGAGACAAACGGGTGAATCTCCATAGACCGTACTCCATCTCAGTTCATCATCTTTGTGTACGAGTGCTGGGTTATGGGAAGCATCAAAGCTGTCAGCGGGGTTGTTGGCAGCAGCTCAGGCTGGAGGTGCTCCCTGTGCTGGGAAGGGGATGCCTCGTGCATGGAGCAGCTCACCTCCTGCACTCAGAACTTATTTTGGGGTGAGAAATAGATGTTGAGCTTCCTGGCTTTTACGCTTTTTCAGGGCTGTTTTTACAGACATTTTATAGCGATACCACCATTCGAGTACCGAAACAGATAATTGCTCGCCTGGGTGTTGCTGATTTCTACTTTTATTACTAGAAAAGAGCTTTTTACCAGCTCAACAATATAGATTATTGCTCTTATATCAGACTAACTACGCTGTTGTGAGTCTTTTCATAGTAGTACAGCGACGTTCCTGGTGATGGCAATGGGAGGCAGGGGAGATGGCTTGTATTGATGTGATGCTCCCATGCACCGCAACCTGCCGTGTGCAGCTTCTGTGTGACCTTCCTCAGCTTGGTCCTCTGAGCTTGGGTCCTCTGTAAATGCAGGTAATTGTTCAGCAGCTTCTCCGTGCAAGGAAACTCAGAAATACAAGGTGCCAGTCAAGTGCAGAGGACCTCACGTGTCCCCCACCAGCTCGCTTGCCTGCTTTTGGCCAGCATACTCATGGCAAGACTCATGGTAAGATAATTGGAATTACCTGGCTGGTCTCAAGGGTGTAAATCACTTGATTGTTCTGCAATATGCAGCATTTCCTTCAGCAAATGTCCTACTTATAGCTTCAGCCTTTCAAAAGCCACATTAGTAGCTGGCAGCTTGGACTCTGTGAACTTCAGCCTTGTCTGTCACGTCACCTCGCTGCTCGGATGGGGTTTGCAGAAGCTACAGCCCTTGGGCACAATTCTGGTAGATCGAGTTTGGACGCTTCAGTCTTGTCGGCTGCAGGCCTTGGATTAAGTGCAAATTCATCACACTTAAAGTTAGGATCAAATTCCTCCCCCCCCTGCATCCTGAAAAGGGATTAATAATCATCTGAAATCTGTTATTTTGGTAAATGTAGATTAGTTCATTATTAGTTATGTGTTAAAGAAACTGCGTGCCAAGGTTAATAGTTAATAACAAACTCTAATAGCCAAACAGCCAGCGGTGGCTATATCAAAACAAATATTAATTATGCACAGAGATACTGCTGCTTGACCTTTATGATCCACTTTGGAATATCTGATTGATTATAAAAGCAGTATATTATATGTACAATAATTTGCACAATAAAGCCTGGAACCTGGTAGTTCCATCGGAAAATTGCTTTTTTCATGGAGCAATTCATATCTTACAACCCCTGAATTTATCATAGTGGCCCAGGATGTATTTGCAAAAAAAGAGTTACCTTAGCAACTGCAGTGTCTCCGCAATTTGAGCCACGGTGCTTCTGTACAGGAGAATGCAACATAGACAGTCATATATGACTAAGTTTACTTTAAAAATATTTTGAGGTTGAGATGATGCTGTATTAGCAAACAAATATTCTGCTGCCTAGCATTACATTATTGCAGCCCAGACGTTCTTATTTGCTTGTCGTCACCATTTCTCTAGTTTTTAACCTTGCTGCACTGGTACCCGGGCTGGTGCTTTCCAAGACCTGGGTGGCCCATGGCAGGAGAGTCTCTAACATTGTCTTTGGCCCCCAACAATGAAGTTAAATGTGAGTTGGGTGCTTCCAGAGAGTTACTCGTTGTCAGTATGGTGTGGCAGAAAGTGCTTGAATGGGTTCAAGTAAGCTAAGAAAGGCCCTGCACCAAGATCTGGTGAGCCGGCAGTGCATGAGCTGGAGCCGTTTTCACTGCGGGCTAAAGGACTTAGCGTCAGCCGGGACGTTTCTGCCAGACTTTGGAAATGAATGTGGGCTTCAGCTGTCCTTCCTGGTGCTGCAGGATGGGGCTGGGGGAAGCAGGGCGCATCTGGGAGCTGGCTGCGGGATGGGATCGTAGGCTTCCCCGGGAGAGCGGGTCCCTGCGGCTTGCCTTCTCTCTGCATGGGAAGAGACACCATTACCTTGTCTCCCTGACCATTGTAGACATCTTGAGTTTTCTTGAGCACTGTGGAGCAGGGGGTGGAGTTCCTGCATGCCTGCGCCTGTGGGCAGGGTTGGGCAGTGGGACCTTGCTGCCCTCGTCCCCCTGTCTCGGGCGTGTTGTTTTGCAGTACCATATTGGAGAGCACTTACTTCTGTGTGGTAACAAGAATTATTGTCATTTAGACAATGCCCAGAGGAGCGGTGGTTAGCACCCTGATGCTGAAGCATCCTTGGCTGCACTGGCCACGGGTCTGCGCAGCCTGGACCAGCGCCTGCCCGGCACCCACAGGTGGAGGAGAGGGGTGGGATCCTGCGCTAAGGTGGGAGCAAGGCTCATGCTGATGGAGCAAAGTCAGCAGCACCCTTTGAAAGCTCAGTGCTAAATTTTGTGTCTTTGAGAGGAAAAAAAGGAAAAGCCTATTTGTGGCAGCGACTAGCCTGAGGCGCAGTGTGAAACCCAGCAACAGCAGAGCAAACACATGCGAGACGGGAATAGGGGTGTCGCGGCACCACTGATGGCACAACTGAAACCAGCCTTGAGCATCTTCCTGGGGGAGAGAGTTTCAGAGAGTGCAGCAGCAATTAGGGAGGCCAGGACAGAACAGGTTCGTTCGTGAAGATAGGGCAGAGACACCCTTTTGTCTACATGGGTGTGGAGGAACAGTTAAAAATGGGATGCAGATGCAAAAGGATCATTGCAGACTGCTCAACTTGTAGCATTGGCTGAGCACTCATAGGTCATATAAGCTGATAATTAAACAGAAAGGACATTATAAGAAACAATTTCTGGGTAGGACAAACAAAATAGCTCAGTTCTCATTGGTTCAGGACTGGCGTATTGCCGTTGGTATCTTAGCGGAGAAGGGGAGTTTAAAAGCCAGTTGTAACTTTTTGATTTTTTTTTTTTAAATTTATTTATTTAAATAAAATCAGAACTTGGGGCCCACTGAAAACAGAGCTGAACATGGAAGCCCCACCAGGTCATAAGGGAAATGCTGAGTAGGTGGGATTGCGTGCAGCAGATCTCCTTTCACTGAGATGCAATGGACCTGCCAAATTGTCTCCTTTGCGGAGAGGTTGCTATGCTTGTGTTGTGCCTGGTATAAAAACCCCACTAAATCTGTGTGTGTTCCTATATAACCTCCTTTGAAAACAATTAACGAGCTCCTGATCTGATGTACATGGTCTCAACTTAAGTAGATCTCCATATGTGAGCATCTGGAGGCCCCCAGGTGCGATTCTGGTTACATAAGGCTTAGCGACTAAAGTCTTGAAACCTTCCAGGTATTAAGACTGTGGTGATTATTCTGTGTTCCTTTTAAAAACAACTCTGAAAAGCCAAATTATGGTTTTCTGGCGTAGGCACTATTAAAGGGGTGGGTTGCCAGGCTGAGCTGAATGATGCAGGCGCTCGGTGGGGACAGTGTTTGCTCTAGCACGGTAAACTGGTTCAAAAGCAGCATCCTGCAGGATGGCAATGCCGCCAGGAAGATTTCCCACCGTTGCATTAATCCTTTCACCTCCCCAGACCATGGGGGTCTTGTAACAAGTGCTGTCTGTGTGGTCAGCTCGGGCTACCAGCGCCCTGGACGGTGTGGGTTGCCTGTGGGAGCATCTCCTTCCAGAGGTGGGGACTTGAGAGATCTGCTCTCTGTGTCTAAGGATGCGAGGCTGCATTTTTAACTGATTTATTAAGTATCATTTGGGATTGGATTAATTTTGGCCTACACTGCCATGCTTCATCAAGATCAGAGCTGAGAGGGTGTTCGTAAATCTTTTCCTGAAGAGGCCTCAGAAAGAAAAACTACTTATTCCTCTCAGCTCTGATTAAGAGCTTTCTGGCACACAAGGACAAACAACTGCTGTCACCCAGGCTCGGGTGACAGGGTGAGGGGCACAGGAAAGTCTGCCCGCCCCAAAACCTCCCAGTTGTACTCACTCTTAATTCCCATAATGGCATAAGTTGTTTCCTCTCTTTTTTTCTGTCCCTTCTTGTTGCATCCCCTTTCCACAGTTTGCACTGAACAAGCATAATTTCAGTGGTTAAAATCCATTTCCCATGAAAAAACAATGCAAAATTTGGGTTTCATTGAGTGATGTTGCAAGGGCCATGTTCTCCACAGACTTGGATGTCGTAATTTGAAGTCGTCATAAACCCAGTGCAATATTTTGGCAGAGGTCTGCACGTGCAGAACGACCTGCTACGCCACCTGGACGCTCACAAGTCTATGGGGCCGGATGGGATCCACCCGAGAGTGCTGAGGGAGCTGGCGGAGGTGCTCGCCAAGTCGCTCTCCATCACTTATCAGCAGTCCTGGTTAACGGGGGAGGTCCCGGAAGACTGGAGGCTTGCCGATGTGACGCCCATCTACAAGAAGGGCCGGAAGGAGGATCCGGGGAACTACAGGCCTGTCAGCCTGACCTCGG
>NW_008794444.1:4365457-4411217 GCF_000699145.1 Aptenodytes forsteri
CAGGCTGCCCAGGGAAGTGGTTGAGTCCCCATCCCTGGAGGTATTTAAAAGATGTGTAGATGAGGCACTTAGGGACATGGTTTAGTGGGCATGGTGGTGTTGGGTTGACGGTTGGGCTCGATGATCTTGGAGGTCTTTTCCAACCTTAATAATTCTATGATTCTAAGGCAGGGGGATGGGAAGAGAGTCCTGCAGTGACTGTGCCCTGTGTGTGTGGTGGGCCGGGAGCTGGTTCTGCTTGGGAGCACTGCTGGGCAACAAGCAGGGTGCGAGGGAGCCATCATCCTCCAGCACGGGGGGATGTTATGTTGACATTGCTGCATTTTGGAGTTCAGGTGAATGTACATCCATGCAAACTAAGTTTTTTGTGGGGTCCCATAATGTCTAACTTCCATGGCTTTCATTAATTTCAGCTTCCCCATATGATATATTTCTGTATCATCAGGGGAGCTTTTATAGCTTTAAAAAAAAAAATGCAAAAACCAACAATTTCCCCTTATTTTTCTTCTAATAAAGTAAGCTTTTGGTGCTAGTGCTCTGCAAGCTTGTTTGTACGGGACCATTCCTGTGAGTGCAGGGATGCAGTCTGAGATACAGTACCGTCTACCCAAGGCAACAGCTCTGTGCACACTATAACCAGAAAACAGATGCGTTTTTTCACTGTTGTGTACTGAAAACCCAAACAGCTGCTCCTGTGCATTTAACAAGAATAAAGATAAGAACAGGCGGACAAAGTTCCCTATTGGCATAAAGAGTTAGTGCTGTGCAGTGTTCAGACGGGACCGTGGTGTAACCTGCTGCGTGCGGGTGTTGGTGGGGTCTGAGTGCACCAACAGCCTGTGGGAGCAGAGTGCTCCCCATCAACCTGCCAGTGGAGCTGTGCCCCCCTCAGCCCCATCTTCCCGGTGGACACTACTTTAATTTAGAAATTCTTCAGTGGAGAATAAAAGGGCACGTTTTTCATCCCCTTAAAGGTTCCTGTTTTACTTTGCTCTGCAGATGTAGTGAACAACCACTGCAATATTTGATGCTTTGCCCCTCGGCCGTGTGTTTTGCTCTCTGTGTTTTGGGGTGTCAGCGAGAACTGAGCCGTTGTCCTGAGGCGTCCCTGGGAACCTCCTCACCTTACTGCACATCGTGAGGAGCTGAACTCACAACCCCCTGATGGCTGAAACTCCACCTGGAGAAAACATGGAGCAGAGGAACATTTTCTGATTAATCTCTCAGGTCCTCCTTCCTCTGGGTTGCTCTAAATATGGGTGGTCTTTGCTGGAGTTAGTTGGGTTATGCTCGCAAGACCCAGTTTTCAGGATGGCAGTGTCCAAGGTGCTGCTATTTTTAGATCACTTAAAGCTGTAAAATCCAGCTCTGTTCGACTATCGGCACTTCAGTGATATTTTTGTATTGGTGTGAGACTGTATTCTCCACTGCCGTAGCGATCGCTGGGAGAATACGATCTGACAAAATTGCTGGCTTTGAAAGGCAATGATGCCATTTTGACCACACGAGGAGTGTGCTGCTGTTACCGAACGGTGCTGAGATCTTTATTTTGAACGTTTCTGCTGTCACCCTGTTTTTATGACTTACTGTGGTAAAATCTGCACTTGGCAGGCTTTGCAGATATTCCCGGGACTTGAATGCTTTTGCAGCCTGGAGCCTGCTAGGGAGGGAGCAAGAGCAGCCGGAGGCCCCTTGCCTCAGAACAGGGCATACCACTGGCAATTTAAATTGCTGCAGTTCTTCCTAATGCTGACTACAAGGCTTATTTAAGCTTTTGTATGTTATTTCCTGTTCCAGTTCCCTATTTTAAAGGAATTTGTAAGCTGCTTGCTGTTTTTTGTTTCAGCGTTGACCAGGCAGCCAGACCGATTGTCTGTACTGCTGCTCTGCTCTCCCACTTTGCCATTCAAGATGCGGTTGTTAATTAAAGATGCCCTCCGCTATCTGAGCAGACTAATAGCTTTCCTCTCCCGCCGGGAGCAGGAGCGGGGCTCCCTGCACTGCCCTGGTCCCTCCCTGTGCGGCAGACGTGCCTCTGGGGCAGGAGCGAGTGTGTTTGCTCCAGAAGTGCCCGTCTACATCTCCCTTTAGCTGCAGCTGTTACTTCCCTGCAAAATGTGGAATTGGAAACATTTCCCCCCCCCAATATTCAAATGAGCGTAATGAGCATTCAGATGTCCATGAGTAATCCCAATCCCAGCTCTCTGTCTCTCTGGCGGAACAAAACACCGCTTTCTTGTGCTGTTTGCGTTGCAGCTTGCTGAGCTACTGTGCTGCTTTTGTGAGCCTGGAGCAGAGCCGGGGCGGTGGGAGCAGATCAGAGCTGCTCCTGCTGCCTTTCGTGCCCTGCACAATCGGCACATTCACCGCCAGTGGCCTTGGCGTGAAGGTCCATCCCGTGGGGTGGAGGAGCCCGTCTACGGCAGGGGGAGCTGGGGCTGCCGTGAGGAAAGGTGTCAAAGGGAGCACAGCCTTTCCCGTGGGGTACCGTGATCTCCTGTCACTGTTACAACACTTTTTTTTTTCCCTTCCTCATTCCACACGTACTGTTGAAGAGTAACAAGTAAACAGGGGTTTCTCCTCTCTTCGGTGTCCTTCTGTCTGTCCTTCACAGAATAATATTCTTAAATCTTGAATTAATTAGCTATAAGAAAAACAAAACCATATTTGTTCCCTAATGTCAGTTAGAGTAACAGCAGTATCCCCATGTCTTTGCTATCATTTATTATGTACATGGCCTTCCAGTTGTGCTGGGCATTTTACTTTTAATATATATCTACATGATATGCTTGTATGTGCAGAATAGAAATCTTAGTTCCTAATGCTAAGAATGGAAAACATAACAAAACAAAAAATTGCAATTTAAACTTGGGATCAACTACAAAAGGACAAGGGAGCTCACTCGCAAGATTTAAAAAAAAAAAAGATGTGAAGGAGAAACATTAGATACAGATATCCTAAATAATGTTGCAGAAACCTCATAAATACTTTGGATGGCAAAGTAAATTGTTTTCTGCACAAAGAGAACAATTCTTATTCTCACTTCTATCACAGTAAATCCACGAACATCAGTAAAATCGATAGCGTGGCACTCATAGGAAGCAACAACACTTTTTCTGTGATTAATAGTGCTGCATCTGGGTAAGGGAGATGTAAACCAGGTCAGGAGTCTGGCTCTTGCAAAGCCACCGTGGTGCAAGCTCTTTTGTAAGGGCGTGAGGCTTTCTGCAGCCGTCCGCATGGGTTCGTTTACCCCGGGGTGGGGATGGGGGTGCGGGAAGGCTGACCCAAAGTTGATTGACTTTTTTTTGGTAGAAAGCTTTGGTGATTCCTTAGACAAAGAGAAACATCCAACTACATAGTGAAATTGTACAGGGAACAAAGTTTACGTAAAGCAAGAACTGTCCGAATTTTTCTGACGGTGAAGTACAGAGGATATTATCTATAGGTCCTCAATTAGTCCACACAACTGAGTCTACAGGGTTAACAGTACCTGGGTATTAGGCGCACCTTTAAAATGCGAGGAAGTGGAGCATTACTTGCCATGCACGAGGAAACTTGTAGACTTGCAGCTACCCCCATCAGCGTCAGATGTGGTGATTTCTGGTGGGACCTGGCAGTAGGTGCTGGGGCTGCCTTAGCCGCGGCATCCCTGCCTGCCAGACAAGCCTGCCTGCTAGGAGGTGGAAATTGCTGGGAGAAGTGCCATCCTAACCCAGCACTGTTGCAGAAGTCAGGGCTGCGTGTTCGCTTGCCTCGTCTTCCATTTGTTTGTGTCACAAAGCGCTATTCAAAGAGCGTGATCTTTCATTTTGCGCACAGTCCCCAGATGAAGACCTTTGTTGGTTGTGTCTGGTATGAATGCATGCTGCCCGGTGATAATGTTACTGGTGAGTACAAAGGAGAGTCTGTCTGAGCGCAGAAGTTAACTCTTTGCTCGGCGAGAGATAAGGCAGGCAAGAGCAGAAAAGGCTGCTCGTATGGGGAGCAAGGGAGTTTGGGAGAGGACGTGTCCTTTTGCCAGTGTACTCCAAAGAGGATTTTAGAGCGTCGTACGTCCCGTCCTCCCCCGGCATCCAGGGTCCTTGTCATGTGTCAGGGCACTAGGTTGTTTCAGGATTTCCTGGCCTGCGAGGGGACAGTCTGCTTGGCAGCATGGCTTATGAGCCTGGGTTTGCTTGTAATTGCAGGTGAAGTGATGAGGAATGTCTATACCGTATCAGTGAACCAGATGGGAGTTGTTCATGTTCCACCAGGATCTCAGACCTCATTCTGTTCAGTTAGTCATTTGGTGGATCAATGTGCTAATGATTAGAGGAATTGACTGAGTTTCTTGTCCCCTTGCAGGAAGATGTTTTTGACCAAAGGGGCATGTTTTTTCCTGGTTGACTTGTTATTCTTTTCCGTTCTAACTACTTCATTCCTAGGTCCCCATCCTTCCCCCTTCTTGCTGGTCCAGTGCGTTTGCAATGAGTGTAACAACTCTCTAGGGGCAGGTGGTACCTGGGTGGAAGCTGTTGATGGGAGAATAGCTGCAGTCTGGAGGAATGGGGTGAGCAGCAGTGTAAAGGAGGTTAGAAGAGCTCATGGAAGTGATGACGGGGTGAAGCTCCTACTGGCAGAGGTGTTCTTGGAGGCAGGGTGTGCTACTGAAGTAGAAGCATGATTGTTGTTAAAATCGGAGAGCGGACTTACTTGCAATCGTGCTGAGATTTCAATAAGCCATTGCAGTCCCCCTGCGTCTGGCACTTCAGCAGGAGTTGGATCAGGTCATTGCTGGCCTCGCAGCACTGCTAGAAGAAGCTGCGCATCTTGAAGCCATACCAGGGTGGAGGTCTCATGCCCCGGGGAGCTTCTTGCTTACCATCCCACATGTTTCCACCTGGACATGGCAGCACGTGAAAAGAACGTTTTCCTATAGAAATGGATCAAAATATATCTTGTGGTCTGCTCAGGTATCTAATGAATTTGAGCAGCTTGATCAAAGTGGACAGTTTCATAGTCATCGTTAGGGATGCTGAGCCTGGACCTGTCTAACCAGAAGGTTACTACCAGCACAACTGGTAAGGCACTAGCTCCAGCTTTTAATAAGTGGGTTATATCCAGGAGGACTGCAGTTGTCTTGGCACACTGTCGGCATTATATCTTCAGATGCTCAAGCTGATAAGCCAGAAGAAGGGGAATCTTCAGTGGAAGGTAAATGAGATGGCATTGACATTTAAATGAAAACAGTTTTGGCAAAAGATGTCCGTGAATTCCTCAATGTAATGTGCAGCTCTCGGACTCGGAAGTCAATTTGTTCTGAAAATATGAGAGAATAAAAAGTACATCCAAGCTTAAAAATAAATAAATAAAGGAAATCATAAAGCATCCAATATGTGTGAGGAGAAAAAATGGAAAGAAAACATTTGTTAAAAGCTTCCTGCAGGTAATGCTAGGTAAACAGATAACAGCTTTTAGTAAGCGATACTAAGATCTTTAAGGAATGAGCTATTTGCACTTCAGGGCAACAAATTTTAATGGATGCAAGAAAACCCAGCAGCATAAGGACATATTACTGAACTCCACTCATGGATTCTTTTTCTGTCCCTGAAAACCATATACGAGTGTAGATACAGGTAAATAGATATGAAACATTCCTGTGCAGGCACCCCAAACTTTACCTTAGAACACTTAACATTATTTGATATATCTTTGCATTAAAGGAAAGAGGTGAGTAACCCATAGGGACATAGAAACAGCTTTAAGAAGCATCAGTGGAAGAAAAAAAAAATAGCTATAGACAGATTATTTCCTTTTTTGCAGAGAATAATTGAGTGCTGCTGTGCTGGAGACAGAGGAGGTTCCTATCCTTAAAAGATGATGAAAAGCCAGGGTTGATGCTAACACTTCTGTTTCATGCTTAGTGACCTGATGTTGTGGCTGACATTCGGATCTGTTGGGATTGCATCAATTAGAGAAGTAAAACAGGGAGCATCTCCCTGACCTGTGGGAGGAGGTTGTGGAAGGGATCATTTTCTCCCTGGATCTGTAAGTTCACTAGATGATTGTTCTCCCATCAGAAAATGTAATTAGTTTGCAAATGCCTGAGAAGGAAAATGCAAGTCGCTTCTCCGTGACAAGCAAAAAGACTTCTAAAAGGTATTCAGAACTGGCAGGACATGGGGGATGAAGATTAAGTCTAAAGAAGAAATAGTTGGGATCTCAGTGCAGAGCTCTGTATCAGCCCCTTTGTACCATACTTACGGTGTCAAAAAACGTGTAGGTATTTGACTGTGGGGAAACCCTGGTTATCATGGAGTGACCAAATCAGCACTTTTGTCCCCTCTCTCATGGGCACAGCCCGGGGTGAAGGGAAGGGGCCAGTTGTGGTTCTTCCACAGACCATGTCTTATTTTTCCTTTATTTTGTTCTTATTGCGATAATTAGGTCCTTTCATTCTCTTCAGCTGGGCTCATATCTCCCTTGAGTCTTACCCTGTATTTCTTTTGCCAGTAGGATTTCCACTGTCTCCAGCTAAGTTAGATGCATGCGCAGGACTGAAGAGGAAAGCCTTCGCAATAATTTTCAGTTTCAGAAAACATCATTTGGTTTGACTACACCGACACAGGGAACTGTGCATGTATTGTTTGTCTTACGATCCACGTTTGTCTTATGATGGGACATCTCGGGATGTAAGTTACTGTACTGACAGTAGTAGCTGGGTGCATTGTGGGAGACTGGGAACTTTCCAGCAAGTCTCTGCAAAGGATGACTCTTCTGATGCTTTTGTGGTGCCTGGTGGACTACTGTTATCCCCCGTAAATCCTTCTCTTTGTCAGAGCAGTGCTGTAAGTCAAAATGGTCTTTGTCCACTTGAAGAAGAAAATGGCAAATGGGAGTCTGAAAACTGGAGTTGTGAAAATGATGTAGGTTGAAAAATGTGCAGTATCATATGCTGAAAGCAGAAAGACCACTTTTCATTCTTGAAGTAAATCAGGAATAACTTCACTGAAACCAGTGGGCTGGTTAGGAATAATTCCAGATAATATGCACCAAAAATACATGGTCTCCTGAGACAACGCAGCCTAAGCATGTTTCCTTCATCATCTTCAGCTGAGCATTGCTTTGGGTTCAGCTTATTCAGTCTGAATGGCTGACCTTACTTGTGCTGTGTAGCTTGAGGGACTATATTTTCGTTCGTCTCTCCAAGCTGAGAACTACAGGACCATTTCTCGTGACCAGACCTTTCCTGCTCTGTAGTGGTAGAGCTCCAGTGTAATGAATCTTCATTGTGTTAAACCAAATGAGGATTTACCCTTGTTTCAGATAAAACATAATAAATGAATGCTATGTGCATAAATGCACAGGACTCTCCTATCATACCTACTTCTTCCGTGGCACGCTTCCAGACAGCTCAGATGTGCTGTTGGCAATAATTCTGTCTGGTCAGAGGATTTCTGTGCAGTCTGGGATTTATAATGAATTACTGTGATATTTGGGGAGAGGGAGGTTTTTACCAGTGTTTGGAGTGAGATACCTAAATGCGTCTAGTAACTTTTGATCTGGGTCAGAACAGGTTTACAAAAGCTAGACATTATCACTGGGGAACTGTGCTGAAGGTGGACCCAGAAGTCCAGTCGCTTCATTAAGTGCTTGAAGGTTTTAGGACTGGAAGGTCCCAAATTCCCTGTCTATAATCACATCCTCCGGGCATAACTATATCCTGTTTGTCTTCTCTTTTCCCTTCTATTTATCATGTACTTTCCTATTGCGGGACCAAGAAATTGAATTCCTTTTTCTGACTCATTACTTTGCTGTTCCTACTTGTTTGTCACTGTTATAGCCACCTACAAGAAACCACTCTGGCTCTGAAAGCCTTCCCTCTCGCCTTCCTGCCTTACCTCCCCCTCTCTCAGGTATTATCCTGGTGAAGCATCAGGCTTATATCTTACTAGAAACTAAAGAGTAATTACAGTTACGTAGTTTGCAATGCCATTAAGTCAGATGACAAAGGCGAAGAAATTCATAGCAAAAATGTCAAGGGAGAAAAACCTGTCAGCTACACTTCTTAAACTGCCTTATTTGATGTCACGCTGTTGTTATTTATTATTTATGTAGCACCAGAGCTGTGCCTGGCACTTTAAACGTGAATGAAAAGACACAGGTTAGACACAAAACAGACTGGCAGAATGTGGATGGGCAGCAGTCTATATAGAAAAAAAAGAAGATGTTTTTCCTGAAGCAGGAGAAGGAAAATGTAGACACATTTTTGGACTTTGTGGTGTTTTTTTTCTTTTAAATAAGATTCATCAGCAGACTGTTATGAAGGCTTTGATTCTGTCTGTGGACCTTTAGACTAGGATTTGCAAAGTGGGAGATGAGGGATTTCTGAGTTAGAGCCTGTGACCATTAGGCATGGAAGACCTGATCGGTCTAATGTCTATAAATACATCACTGCGTGAATATGTGGTAGGAAAAAGAGCAATTTAGGCAAAAGGCCAGAACTGGTGAATGTGCAAATGGACAAAACTGGCCATAGATAAGATTATGCTGAGACCTTCAGAGTTGATGCCCAATCATCTCAACCCCGGGCTCTGGAAAGACACCCTGGTGGGTTTTGTAAGGCCAAAAAGCCCAAGTACTGCTCAGATGTCGTGTGGAAACCTGCATGTGACATGGCTGAAGGTCTCTGGTGCTTCATCATGTGGCTGGTGTTCCTGCTGCATGCAGCAGGCTGAGAAATGAAATCTGTTCTGAGGAGCAGTGTCCCTAGCAACATCTCACGAGCGGGTTATTAATAAACAGGATCAAATGCTGCAAAGCAAATCCTGAGAGAAGAGTCTTGTAGCACTGAGATACCCTCGGTGCCTTTTTTGTTCCTTTTTGCACTTTTGTCCCTTGTCCATTATTTCTACTGCATGTGTTTGAAATAAGAGAAGAAACTCCACCCTTTTCTCCTGGGGTACGGGCCTCCCGTGTTCAGGATGGATTTAGTCCCTTTTGAGTCTGCGTCTGGGACGTGTGTAGGAGCTTCCCAGGAAAAACGGTTTAGCTTTGGCCGCATGTCATGGTTTTGAGTTTCATCCCATTTTTCTCCAGCACATCACCATGGAGGGAGAGGTGGATGCCTGGGGAGGTAAATGCTGCACAATACGGTCATGTTCTGAGGTTTGTTTCAAGACTAAGGTTCAAAATCCCTTCTTTTCTCAAAGACAAGTCCCAGACACTTACCCCTCGTCCAGTTGGTATCGGATCAATGGAGGAAATGCTGAAAATAAAGCAACACAAAGAAGCCATTGACATAGCTAATGCAGTTCCTTCAATACAGAGAGCCCTGAGGATCAATGCTATCATCATATTGTGAAACAAGCCATTTTGTGCAGTCACTAAAATATGTTCTTACCTTGTAACAGTCTCCACTATGAAAATAAGTGCTATACGGTGATATACGTTATGGTGTGGGTTTGCACGCAAATATGAAAACCATGTGGTATTGCAAAGCAGAAATGTGGTAAAAGGTATTTAAATGTGTCCTCGGGAGCTAATAACTCCAAGATAACCAGACCTGAGTCGTTCATGTAAGAACCATTTTCAGTCACTTCACAAAATGGCTAGCTTCACCATGATGCATCCTGCGGGTATGTACAGGCAGGCTCGGGGCAAGGGGAGGCACAAGTAATTTGTCAGAAGCCACCAGGGATCCTGTGACAGAGCTCACATAATATGAATCAAAGCTCAAGGATTGGGGTGGACAGAGAGCAAAAAGCAGAGGTGTCCCACCCCCCTCCATCCTGCATCCGCAGCACGGATCAGACCAAGGCCAAAGCCTGCGGTACCTTCTGCTGCTCGTACTGATGGAATACTCCATCTTTCTAAAGTTACCAAAAAGATATTTCAAAGACAAGGCCAGATCGGAATTAACTTTTCTCCCTTCCTTCATTAATCAGGAAAGCTGTTACAGCTCTCGACAGCACTCTGGAACAAAACAAAAGGGCCTAATTCACTAATAGGACCTAATGCATAGTTAAATTCTGCAGTGAGTCAGTCTATTTATCAAGACAGTTCAACCTGAAAATTAGTCATGTAGAAAGATTTTGTTGGCGTGTATGGAGTGGGCACATTTTCCTGGAAAAGGGGCATACATACCGTGAGGACTTTGAAAGCAGAGCCTCACGCTTCTCGGATGAGATAAATTTATTTGTAAGTCAGGTCATTTCTCTGCCCAAATAGTTGAGGCGATCAAGGTGCAAAGTGTCTACTGATACAATAGTACAAATAAATTCTTCTGTGGCCCAAGGGAAGAGCAAGGCATTCGCAGTGCCCAGGCAGTCCCTGGCATTGCTGAAGCTCTCCCTCCAGTGTCCCTTCTTAGCCCAGGTTCTGTGAGGCTTCTCTATCATTGCTGTTTAAAAAAAGTATGGAAAGTGTGCTTTAGATACCGTCTTTGTGACAAATTTTTGTGTCCAAGGCTGCAGTTTATGCTTTCTATATAGCTGATGGAGAGAAAAAAGGTTTTAAGCCCTTAAAGTAGGCGTGCATTGAGTGCTCTAAGTCTATAGGAGGTGTGTACCTGCTAGCACTGATGTGGAGAGCCTAGGCTTCATGTGCTGGCACCTAAACCAGGTGATGCTCGGTGTGTGTGGGTCTCCCCCGTGCACTTGAAAAAGGAATGAAACGCCCAAGAATGGAAAAATACGGGCTCTGTCTTGCCCTGCTGTGAACTTTTCTGAGATGGACTCTTATTCCCATGTGCCTCCAGAAGGCAGGTCCTACCCATTTTTGGATAAAAATGATTATTTTTGTATCTGCCCTGTGAATGGACCCCCTGTGTCAGCTGGAGACAGTTGAAGCACAGAAACCCAAATGCTTGTGCTGGTATGATGTACAAGGCTGTATTGAGGTTTGTGTGAGTGTGCTTGGGAGCCGCCTAAGCGGGCTTCATAAAGAGGATGAAGTGCATCATCTGGACTTAGCAGGGCTGCTGGAAGTCTGATATATAGTCAATAGGCTGGAGTGTCCTGTTTGTTAAGACCCAGATACAGGCTTTCAGGAAGGCACTACCTGTAGATCAAGGACACTCCTGGGAAAAAAGCCCATGGCTGCCATTTTTAAGTATAATATATAGTGACTGCTTGTGTGGCAGATGGATGCAAAAAACATGTAGATGACCTTACATTCTATCTTTATGTGTATTCGGAAGAATGACAGTTCAGATTTAATGAGTGTATCTGCCAGGTGAATGAAATGCTGTTACACACAGTGATCCAGCTGAGATCTGTTTCTGGCTCCCAGACTGCTCAGCAGGATAAACCAGAGCAGTTCCACTGAAACCGCACTGCAATGGTCCGGAGGAGTTATCTCCAGACCGATTGCTTGACTGGTTTATAATGGCCCAGGTGGTTGAGTTTGCCTGATACATCCCATTATAACATCTGAGTTTTGATAGCATATAACTTAGTGACATTTTCAACTCTTCAGGCTTCAATTTTCCCTTTAGAGAGTCCTCCTAGGACTCAGGTTTTCAGGAATATTTCAGCTAATATGTTTCAGCCGTTTGACAAAATGAGAGTAAGGAAAATGATGTCGTTTAGCTCATTTTAAAAGATATGCTTAGAGCCATTTCCCTGAGGCAGCTCTGGTACCTTCATACTGTAGAGCATGCCGTGATAGTTAATGGAGGCATATGCTTTTCTTGTAAAAGATGCTCATATTTGACCAAGTTAAGTGCCTCAAAATCTAAAGGTGTGATCAGTGGAGACTTATGGGAGCTTCTTCTAATTCAAAACCAGAGAGAACAAGTGTCGCAAAAGTCGTGTTCAGTGCATCGAGGAGGGAAGAGTAGGGTGGGAGGACTGGAGAAGAAGCCAGGAGGTGTTAGAGGATGAGGACTAGCTGATAAGACACAGAGCATTGCCTTCAGCAGCTGGGCAGCTACTCGCTAAGGGTGCTGGTTTTTGTAGCCCCACGTAGACACCCTCACGCTCGTCTACGTAGTTTTCCAGAGCGAAGGCATCTGGAGCAAGGTTCCTGGTTTCTACGAATCAGGTACTGCAAAATACGAATTTCTGGATTTGGGCCAAAAGGAGATGCACGTAGGTACAGAGGGGATTTTCAGAAGCGCTTAGTTGTCCAATCTTTACTGATTTCAATGTAAAAATAGTTACTTGGACACAGCTAGATAAGTATGTGTGCCTTTATACACCTTTAAAATTCCAGCTTTAATCAACTACAGCAAGACCATCTTAGGAGAAAAAAACCCCACGAGGATATGAATATCTCTGCGTAGTGGAAAATGTGGGCACAGAGTGGAAATACCAGCTCGGGCACAGGTGCACGAAGGGAACATGGAGAAATCCTGAGTAAGTTCTGATTTGCTGAATGACAGAGTGCTTGTGCAAGAGCAGCGTGCGGGCATGTAATTGAAGATTATTGTGATAGTCATCCACAGCAACCAGGGAAACCTAGCTCTTGCATAATGCTCAGCATGTAACGCTCATAACGTGCTCCTTTTGGAATAAGACAGTATTTCTTAAAATGAATAGATGGTGTTATTTTTGTTCAATTCTGTGGGATGAATCTGAGAAAAGACTGTCCGAAGGTCAGCTATGAATTCAGTCTGTGAGTAAGCAAGCCTCGGGATAGCATTGTTAAATAAGCCTTGTGACCACGTTACTGTGGCTTAGCAAGTCCCTGCCAAGCCCAGAAGAGGTTTACTGTGACGGATCAGCTCACATGTGGCAGCTCCTTATGAACGATAACTGATTGTGTTGGAGCTTGAGATGTCTCTGAGCTGCTCCAGCCCAGCTCGGGGCATGCTGACCCGCTGTTCAGGTGGATAAATGGTCAACTGAACGCCAGAAGGGACAAATCCGGGACCTGACACAGTGGGCCGCTTCTTGGAAGCTTTTGGAATTACTGTAGTCTACCCGTAGGCTGCCTCTTCACAGGGCTTGTTTTTGTCAGCTCCAGCCCTTTCTATTGAAACTAATAGATAGTTTCTAATAGAAAATAGTCTCTAATAGAAACTCCAGCAGTTTCTATTCTGGTTGTGTTTCCAATCAAGGATTAGGGCTGCTGGAGAGATGATGAAGAAAATGGTCTTCGTCTTAGAGCCCCTATGAGACATACCACCGACAGCTAGGCAAAGCAGCGTGGAATCGGTGGGCTTCCTGCGTGGGGTAACACACGCCAGAGGCTGGTGGAGCCGTGGAAGTCTCTGCACACAATTTGCCTGCCCGGTGCCCGCGCTCTGCCCATCTCAAATTTGTCTAATTACACATTGCAGATACTTTTCTACTTTGCTTTTAATTACTGTTTCTACCAAGACTTCAAGTACCTGGACCTAAAGAATAATTACATAGCAGCCCACTAACTAACACTGCTGTGCTTGAAACACTATGAAAACTGCAATATATCTGCTCCTTACCTGCAAGAGCATTCATTCTTTAATTAAGGTCTCTGGAAGACCATTACAAATCTATTTGTTCCTCCTCTCCCTTTTCTCTCTTGTTGTTGTTCTTGTTCCTCATTTTTCATTAGCGTGGTTTTCTCTCTCAAAATGAAATTGTAATTGATGACCTGATTAATGTTTTGGTAAACTTTAAAGCAGGATAGTGTGCGGGGCCGCCTTTGAGCACAGAGCCTGATGTCTCCTCCTGCATACCCAAAGTGGGCTCCTGCACCTTGTTGCCTTAGGCTGACTGTTACCCAGGGCTAATAATGAGAAAATAAATCTGGAAGAAACCCAAACCCTACTGCTTCTCATTCCTTCCTCTACTCCTGTAGAATTTGTGTGCTTTTACCTGTATCTGTGTGCTTCTCTGGTTTTATAACAGTGTCCATCCCTGGATTGTCTAAATGCCTGGTCAATCAGTGTGATTTTTCTCTCCCAGAAAAGAAAGAGTCCTTCAGCTGTCTTCCCTGCACAGCCATGATGCCTGCTTGCTCTTACAAGCCTGGCTATTGCATTTACAAGAAAGCAGTTAAATGCAGGTGTGCAGATTCAGACATGCTCAGCAGGGCAACCTGTGATTTAATTTGCTTGAAGGAGGTATAAAACTTCTTAGATAAGCTTTTTAATAGAAATGTGCAATCATATCTCTAAAGGAAACACTTCTCCAAATATCAATGCCATTGATCTCCTTTTCAGTTTTAATTAAGCCGTATCTTCCTTCATGATAGCACACCAAATTGTTTTGCTGCTTGTTGCAGACATGAGGGTTTAGCCAAAACCCTTCCATTGCTGCTGGAAAACCTGAAGACTTTCATCCGGTGTACTCTAGAGGATTAAGAGTCAGGAAGGTGCTTCCACAGGTTGTGTTTTTTTGTTGTTTGTTTTTTTTTTTAAGGAGTGCAGCTGCCTATGGAAACAATATGCTGACACTCTTTGAAGCATTGTGCTTTGGGCCAAAGCTGGGAAGTTGGGTTGAACAGTTTTCGTCTTGCGAAGCAATCGATTGAACAGAACAGACTCTCCTCGAATAATTGCCACTGCACATGGAGTTGTCATCGTGGGCACACCAGGATGTGGTTTGTCTTCGGTGTAAAAGCTGAGAGAGCGTGCTTTCAGGGAAAATCCAGCAAGACTAGCAATTATATTATTCATCATATATTATTACGAATTTTTAAAAGATGCATTTCCAAGAGTCTTGGGCAGGTTGGAGTCTGACAGCAAACGCTAGAGAACTGCTTGATGAGAAGTTACAGTCTACACCTCCTCCAAAGCAGTAACAGCTATAGAGAGACTGCCTGCTACTGCGTTTTGTTTAGCAGTAAAGTAAGTGCTGTGTTGGACTGAGGTCTTCTCCTCTGTGGGGAAAGGACTTTTGGGCTGTAAAACATGGTGGTGGTGCAAGTTTAAACCAATGCTTGCAACCTGGGTGCTTGCATAGAAAAGAGATATTCCAATTCAGCTAGTGCTAGACTGAACATGTGTTTCTGGGAGAAATATTTGCAACAGTTCTTCTAGTTTCTCTATATTTTATTGCAAAATGCAGGCCATTTCAACAGAAGTTAGTTTTCAATGTAAGGAAACTATATTTATTTACCATAAATAGATATATACACACACAATACCTGTTTTATTGCAGACACGATTTCTGCTGTCAGTAGCTCAGTTCATCCTTAGCCCGTGTCATTAATAGAGGGGGGGAAAACCAGCCCTTCCCATTACACTCCAGTTAGTGGTGTGATCCTGGCAGATGCAGTGAACCAGTGGTGCTGAGGAAACGGTACTAACTTCTGGTCAATGGGCTACCTGATACTCTGACAGATGAAGCAATATTGCCTTTATTTCTCTGAGGGTTTATGCATTTGAGTAACTTGTGATTGCCAGGTTGTTGTAAGTGCTCAGGAATATCTTGTCTCTTAAACTGTGTATAGGAGTGCTGCCTGTTGTCAAGGTATGTGGTTATTTAACATGTAAATGCTTGTGTGTGAAACAAAAGACTCGACAATGGAAACCATTTGTGTATATCTTTCTGGTACTTTTCTGGTCTATATTTCACAAAAATACTTGATAGCTTGCACTTAACCCAGCAGGAAAACTGCCATAATTGGAGTGGCATGTCTGGTTTTTATATTTATATTTATTTCAAAGTACAAAAATGCTTTTTGGAGGAAAAACCAGAAGAATAATAGCTGGCATCCTGAAGGGAAAAAATTCAATATTAAACAGCCGCTAAAGTAGGTCAGTTTTTAAATCTAGCAACTTGTCAGTGCCTTTAAAAATAGGAACTGTCAGGTATCCAGGCCCTCTGTCTGCCTCCAGGATTTTTGTCTGAGTTCTGGCAAATTCAAGACCCAGATAGTATGATTACTGAATTGACATCAAGATGCTGTTAATGTGCTTCAGCTTAAAGTCACCATGTTCAGGATCCAGCTGCCTACTTTTGCTGAGCAATCGTGAGTATGCCCAAAGCCAGGAGGACTTTGAGGAGCCCAGAGATCCAGACCATTGCTCAGGCGAGCCGACCTGGCAGTAGCCTCCACCCATGTCCCATGGTGCAAGTTTGCAGCCATGTTGTCGCTTCCAAAGTCATGACAGATGTTGAGAGTAGAAGAGACTGGTGGAAAGACCTCAGCCCAGGAGCATCTGGGTTTCCAAAGCACCGGTTGGGACCTCTGGGCAGCCTTGTCCTCATAGATGGTGTTGATGTAGGTCTTGAGATGAGGCCGATGGGGGTGAAGGGAAGGTTGGGTGATGAATTAGTCCATGTTAAGGAAAAAGGTGAATGGGGAAATTCTTAAAGTAATGACACACGGTGGGTTTTTTAGGAGCGACAGTATGAGAGTGCAGCTGAATGTGAATTCCTGCCCAACACCTGAGGGATGGCCAAGGTTATACAGCGTCTCCGTGGGAAACTGTGTAGGGTGGCTTGTATATCTGCAGCCTCTGTTATCCCTACAACAATGCCATCGCTGTCAGATGCCATGTTATCTATCATTCTTTGCAGTGACATAGCTATGGGAAAGAAAAGAAATAATTAAAACTTGGCTTAAGACACTATTAGGCTGGGTTAGCAGAAGCATTATACGTGGGGGATCTAGAGAACAATTAAAATTAAGAGCTAAGACTCTTAGTGAGCTGCTATCTCTCTGTATCCACCCTCCATGGTCTTCATGCTTTGAAACAGGAAAGGTAGACAGGACACACGGACGTAAGGGAAGGACTGTCACTTCAGGGGAGTTTGGCTGAGGATAGCAGCAGGTCGCTCTGCTTGGCTGTATGGCTGGAGAAGAGAGTGTCTGGCTGGGTGCTTGGTGATGGGGGGAAATGTGCTGTTGCAGAGCATGGACCCAGAGGTGTGGTAGGCATGATCAGGGCGGAATCCCCTAAAAATGCAGCACTAGAAGGGGGGAGCACAGAGAGGAGGTTCACAGAGCTGACCTGGAATGCCAGTTATGCATGAGGAGCACATGTAGGAGCAGCAGCTGTTGTTCTCCAAGCAGCAACTTCGGTGGTGATTGACCCCCAGAGGTGGGTGCTGAGTGAGGTGGTGTGAAACCCTCCTTATGTTTGTCAGCATTTGGCTGCAAGGCTGCGGATGGGAAGGCAAAATTGTGCCTTGCTTTATGTAGTAATACTGTCTCTGCAATCAGTTTTTCAAGGAAAGCTTCTGTTCTGCAGCCCTGGTTGCAGCACAATAGCCCAGATGCCTGCAAAATCTCTGAATTTGGTTTCTCCTCAGTAAAAACAGTTGTGCCCTTTCTTTGCTCCTCTCTAAATTAGATACTACTCTGGAGAAAACAACATAGCATATTGGTAATATTCAGTGGGTATCCCATTCTGCACTGCTTCCTTACAGGCATGAAAGGGTATTTCTTTATTAGAGACAGAAATCTCAGGCTTGCAGAGTTGTTTCTCCACAAAGTATGCTTTTGTCTTTTGAAAAATAGCTGTTCGGTGACATGAAGATGAAGGACTGCAACCTAGATGTGGCTGTTGTGACACCTGGGAAGTTAAAGCTGTAGAAAGATTTGGCATTCAAGGCTGAGGTCTGTGGGGGATTGGAGGTGACACTGTCACTTACATCCTTGTCCTCTGAAAAGTGAACAAAGCTATAGTCTTGCATTGCAAGCATACTGGGGGAAAAAATGAAACCATCTATTTGTTATTCATAGCAGGGTTAGAGCTTTCTGTGCTTATTTAAGTCTCTTGTCTTTCTGTGGAGCAAGCTAATGTATGTGCTAATGTAGAAATTGGCTGAAGCTCCTAACAGCATGAAAAGGGACACACTCAATGAAAAGCTTATCAGTCATTATTAAAGTTTGCCAATGTGAGAAACAGTGTGATCATCACAGATACCTCTCGTTATCATACACCTGCTGGCAGTCTTCCCAAAGGGAGATTGCGATCGGAGCCATTCGCTGAGATGGGTGAAATGCAGATAGCTGGCTTGGAGCTGCTTTGCTGTGTGCGGAGGCAGCTCGTGCCATGGTGGGCATACAGCCTGGATGACTGAGATGCCTCACGGCTGCCCAGCGCTACGTTCTGACTTGTAGGCTAGGCTGGTGGAAAATTTGGCCCAATCTTCCCTCTTCTCTCTCCAAGTGTGGTTTTTTTTTTTCCTTGTAAAGTAGTTATGAAAAAAAAAAATGCCTGGGCTAATCAAACAGCATCACGATGTCAGCCAAGCCCACGTGGCTGTGAAGGTTCACCACTCTCAGCAGTCGGTGGCACTCGCATGTGAGAGCAAGACTAGTGCAAGACTGTTTTCGTATCTGCGCCCAACTGACCTGTGTATATTTACAACTGATTTGACTAAGGATGGTCTTTAGCATGAACTCAAAGTGAGACCAAACTTCTACCTCTAGATCCAAGGTGGGACCCCTTGTCCTTTTCAGCTATGGTGTCTGATGTACTGCCTGCGGAGGTGGTGGTGGTCACTGTTTGCTGCTTGACCCCCATACCGGTGTCAATGGGTGTAGATGCATGGCACAGTTTGAGCTGGATGTGTCCCGCTGTGTCTCTGTAGGTCAGCTTATCTCCCGGTGAGGGTACAGCCATTCCCACAGGACTTCTTGTAGAAGGCCGTGCATCTCTCTGTGCATGCACAGCCTTTCTTTTTATACTCTTTTGTGCTCAGGCATCACAAAAAGATAGACTATCGCTAACTTCCCAGTCATACTTCCCTGCACTAATACTGCCTAGTCATAATTCTGCATCTTGGGTAACTGGATAAAGTCCCAGGTCCTGCAGACCACTTTCTATTAATTTACTTTTTCTTACTGACCTACAATATTCCTAATGAGTCTTCCACCTCGTTCTCCAACCTGAATACACCAAGCCTACTCGCGCTCAAAGATTTCCCAGTACACTGAATGTGTTTTAGCCAATGGTAGGGCCACCTACAGTGAGATATACCTGGTCTTCCACTAAATCTGGTCCGTCTCCCACCTACATGTTGCAGCTAACATCTGCCCATCCTTAATGGCAAGAGGGAGTTGAGCTTGTGTTGGGAGAGAAGGATGACTGGGAGGAGCCAGGAGCTGGAAAGCCTTTCTGTCCTGTGGGTTTGGCTTCTTTAGCTTAGCAAATTGCAAGCTGAGAGGAGATCCAGTGCTCTCAGCAGAAAAGGCATAAAGCGGTTGTTTAGATATTTAAGCCAGAGAACAGCAATTGTGCAAGAACAAATCAATATAAAACAAAGCAAGAAGACATTTGAGACTCCAATTAAGAAGGAGATTTATAATCATGGGGATAGTGAGGCTCTGGAATAATTTTTCAGTAGTAGCAGTGGGGTGAAAAACAGCTCTGGACTTTCAAGGTGGATAGTTCATGGAAGTGGCTAGGTGTTGGAGATACCTGTAGTGTTAAGAGTTGGAGCCCAGGATGGTGAGGTTCCAACATCTTTTATTCCTATTGCCCTTAGATTTGGATGCTTATACTTGAATTTGTCTTGTACACATGGTGTGCCCCAGTGTGAATGTAGGCATCTGCTCTCTCCAGCTCCAAGGCTTCCACCCAGAAGCCCCTAAATTGTCCTACATGAAGCCGTGCAGCTGGAGAGGTACAGCTCTTCCTTTTCCCAGGAAAGGGATGCTGTGCTACTGTTTGTATGTTTGAATGTGAATAATGATTCTGTCCCTACTATATATCCTCAGTTTCTGCTTAGCTGGAAAACTTGTCTGTACTCCCATTTATCAGTGTGTGACTGTAGTTTTTATAACCCGAGTCTTTCTCTGGAAAACTATAATGTTGCACTGGAGTGAGATGAAACAAATACAACAGTGAAAGGGGACATGTATATTATTTCTTAATGAGAACTGGCTTATTCCTGGGAGGAAAGGGTTTACCTTACTAGAGAAAACAGGCTGCATTTCCAGAGCCTCCCATGTAAGTCAGTTCATGAAAACCTGACCTCCAGGAGGTACATCTGTACCTCCCGGTTACCCATTGCTAATACACAGCTCAGAGTCCATTAGGTTCAAAATAGCATCTTCTGGTATTAGCTTTAATCTCTGCTGTAGGGTAGACTTACTTCTGTTTGTACTTTTTTACACAGCCTACTCCAGCCCTGCCTGCTCCTCTGCTTGAATTAGCCCCTAAATTAGTCTCATTCTCCTGTCCCTGGGAATAGGATATTAAAGTTAGCAGGAGATGGGCCGAGATGGGCATTTTGCCTCCTGTGTTACTAGCTGGCCATAGCAACAGGCTTTGTAATCACCTGCTCGCTTCTACACCAGAAAGTGGCTATGTCCCTGCTGGCATCTGTGAAGCCACCACACGTGCCAAAGTGGTGGTGCCAAGTGCCTGACCAGCATCCTTGCCGCTCCCCAGCTGAGCCAGCCCCAGCGAGATCGCCCCTGAAAGCACGGTGAGCGTGCAGCAGGTTGGCGCGCTGGCCGGCAGCCCACCGGCACTAGCTCAAGGTGTGATTAGCTAACCAGAAAGCGTCGCAGATATTTTTCCTAAAACACCAATTGCTCCCTGCTGTGCTGTTCCTTTGCTTGCAGCAATTTCCAGGCTGCTGCTTCTCTTTGACAACAGTGTTCCGAAACACTCTCAGGACTCCTGCTTTATTTGCAGTAGAGGTCATTTCAGCTTAAGTCACCTGGAGGTTTTGGGGGCACGCTAATAAAGCCTCGTGGGAGATGGTCTCATTTTTACATAGTGTTTTGCTTATTGGAGCGCTGTTTAAAAGAATACAAGATATCTGGTGTGCCCATGGAGATAAAAATGAACTGAAAGGTCAACACCAGCCTTCATGTCCCCACTTTTGCCTGTAGAGATTTTTCTCAGAGAGGAAAGGCTGTGGTCTATAATTCATTGCTTTAAGAAAGTGCTGAGAAGGCTGTACTTGGAACAGCACAGAGAAAATACACACACACACACACACACACACACGCTGGCAGCTCAGCAAAGGAAGGACAGAAGGCAGTTCATCGTGCCAGATCATGTCTTGGCTATTTGTGCGCATCACTTAATATGGCCAAAGGTTTTGTGGCTTTTTAGATGTCATCTTCTGTTCTAAGTAGGATGAGCTGGAGCTTGTAGCTGCTTTGCTCAAGACCTTGGGAGCAGCTCAGGGGTATGGTGAGTGAGTGTGGAATGGTAATTGCAGCAGCTGTGATGTCTCTGGAGCTAACGACAGGTCCCGAGTTCCCCTGTATAGCTGAATGTGGGTTTTTTGCACAGTATGACTCTATCTTCTATGCAGAACATATGCAATCCTTTCGTCTCCCTCAGTATGCTCATCTTTTCCTGCTGAGGAGGGTGAAAATGAAGAAATTAGTTTTCAGAGAAGCCCTGATTGAAGTCAGTGGGACTAACTTCTAAGTACTCTGCACTTCTGATCATCTGGCTTCTCTGACTTCTCATTCTTCCACTGTCTTACAGATTTACAGATTCCTTGATGAGGTTAGGGTTGATTGTAGGATTGCAACAAACTGCCTGGACTGAGCACCACAGTTTCCTCTGGAGACTCTTACATAGGCTTAAACCTGTAGCCAACAGCAGTTCCCATAAATGACTCACGCTAGAACAGATAGACCAGGAGCCTGTTCTCCATGGCTGGCAAGCATATCAGCCAGGCTGTGGGTCGTCCTCTTTTGCCGCAGTCTGTTTTCATCCTGACGTGTGACATCTTCATCCTTCCTGGGGAACACAGACCCTACAGCACCCTGAAAGCTGTACCTCACCATGTTCGTACTGCATCCTATGTGGGACATCACCGAGATGGTATGGACCTGAGCTGGAAGTGCTGAACAAGAATGTGGCCATTAACTTTTAATATTTAAACTGACTGAAAGTGTACAGCAGATGCAGCAACCTCTGAGTGATGATCCTAGTGATGAGTTCCTCACCTTCTTCCACCCTACCAGAATCTTCTTACACTGAGAGAGTCTCACCATGCCTTCTACCTGTCCCTTTCTTATGGCTGATTTATGTTTCTGAGGGTATCATAAAGCACCAAATGACTGCAAATTGCAGGAACATTGTAATTCCCTGGCTTTGAGGCTACTTTACTCGTCATGTGAGGGCTTTAAGGTGGGAAATAAAGCACAGAGCAAATGCCTCAGCCGCACATGGCTGGCATTTCAGCATAAGTGTAAATGGAATCTGAGCTGGGCTGCATGAGACAGGGTGCATTTTTGTGACAGAAGTGAGCTAAGTGAATCTTAAGAATAAAAATGAAAGGAAAATATAAAAATTGTTAGGTGTATTGTATTTGGATGAAAAGCTAAAGCAAAAAGAAGGTCACCAGGAAAATAGAGATGATTGTGTTATTCTGTCACTGAAAAAAAAGCCTTCCTGAGAAAGCATTCCCACTCGGGAAGATAACGGCTGGTAAAGTTTGTTTCTTGGTTTTCTCCAAGGCTTCACAGACCTTTTAATGAAAATAAAAGTTGCTGAGTGGTGTTCATGTGTGGCTGCAGAAAGTCAGTTGTGTAGGTGGTTGTGTTCTTGTGTGGTGTATTGCAAACACAGGTAGTTCAGCTCGTGTTCGTGAGCCGTGAGCCTGTAGGTTGAGAATATGTGGACTTCGGGGTGGGAAGACCATTACTAGCTGGCATGCCAGAAACCTTCCATGTTCACATCAAGCAGGTTGCCCAGAGAGGTTGTGGAGTCTTCATCTTTGGGGATAGTCAAAACCTGACTGTTCCCTGGAGCAACCTGTTCTAGCTGGCCTGCTTGGAGCAGGGGCGTTGGACCAGTTGGTCTCTAGAGGTGCCTCTAACCTCAACCATTCTGTGATACAATGGTTTATCCACACTTCAGTGGAAAGGAAAGGACTGGAGCTACGTAGTCCCCTTCATTTCCATCTACCTTCTTGGCCTTCTTCCATCCTAATACATATACTGCCACCCAAACTGGGAAGCACTTTCATTATGTTTTGGAACGTGTCCCACTGAAAGACTCTATTGGAATAACTGCCACAAAGAAGATACCAGCATAGAGAAACAAAGCATATATCCATGCCAAATGGGTTGCCAAAGCTGCATGAACACAAAAAATGAGTGGTTTTAAAAAACAAACAAACAAACAACCTTGCATAGTGGTGCAAATTAAATTAGGAGACAGAAATAAGCAATTAAAAGTACATGAAAACACGTATACTGCATGCCAGCAAGTAAAATAATATGGCAAAAAAAAAAATGTTGTGTGAATTCAAGCCCCTTGGAAAGTGTGAAACTGTTAGGTTTTGGGTAGCTGATCATTTGATTTGCCTTGTAATAAAACAGAATTAAGAGCAGTTAAGCTGCAGCTTTCATGTTTTCCCCACTATTTAAAAGGCACTTTCAATGCTGGGATGACAGCGTGGTGCTGCATCTGCAGTATTGCTACGGCAGGGTAGAGGTCTGCGCTAGGATGAAATCTTTTCCCTAGAGTGGAGGAACAAAGTCTTTCTTCGGTTTAGGGCATTTTGGTGTTAAAACTCTCATCGCTGCAGCTCCTTGCATCTAAGCACAGATTTAAAGCATGCCCTGAAGGCCCAAATATTTTATGATCTTTGTGTGGTTCTTAATAAGTCTTTCAAGTAATTGCAGGTGTAATACCAGTCTGCTTTAGAGTGCAGTATAAACCAATTAAAGGCAGCTGGTAGTCTGTGCCAGATACAACAGTCTTAAGATCTAGGAGAAGAAAACGAGGATGTTGTCCTCAATTTTGCCTTAGTTCAGTCTCCTTTCAGCGCTGTTTCCTCCTCTCTTTCCACAGCCAAAATACATCTTGGTTTGCAGGGAGCTCTGCTCAACGGTAGTTTCTGGTTTGAGACAGGTTATGAGCTCAAAATTTTCTGTTCTCCTGTTTGGCAAAACTGACTACTGGAGACACTGAAATTTGGAAGTGATGCTAACAGTTGGCTTCAGTGTGCCCAGTGAGAAAGAAATTACCTGGCATTGTGGACGAAGCCAAGCTGTAAGGAGAAAGGAGGAGAGGAACACAATAGAGAAACACGTCAGCATTGTACTGTCTTGAAATATTTCATGTCCAGGTAGTTGTGTAAAGTACTCTATACAAAAATAGCTCACAATCCAGGATCTTCTCTAAAATTTTTTGGAAAAGAATTTGAAAGAAACATCTAAATGAGAAGTTACTGCAGAAAGTACATGGTTGAAAATTTGCGATCAGTCTTGTGAGAAGTGATGTAGCCAGAGTGCCACGTTTTAGACCACTTAAAAATGCAGCCTTGGATAAACAGGAAGGTAGTTCGGGCATCCCAGATTTTGCCTTGCAGTGGAGTGGAGCAATCGCATGTTCAGCACTTCGGCATCTCCCTCAGGCTTGGGCACTGCTCCTGGTAGGATTAGCTGGGAGATTAAGCTGCTTCCTGAGTTCTGGCATGCAAGCAAGAATACACTGGATACTTTGCTCTTTGGAGATCAGAAGATTTCCTTAATGCTGAACACAAGAAGCAGCAGATTGTGGTTTTTTTGGGTTGTTTTGTTTTTTTTTTTTTAATCCAGCAAGGAATAGGTATAATAATTCAACCCTAGAGCCACGCTGGCATTTTACCAAGAGTGATGGCCTGCAACTATTCATATATTTGTGCAAGTATGCACGGCTTTTGTATCAATATATGTACTGTATCATGACACAGAATAAATAAAGCATGCATGAATAAGTAATTTATATTTTATATGTAATCTTAAAGCTGCATCATCTGCTGCTTTCCTTTCACCTGTTTCCATTTCTTTTCCTTCTTTCAATCAATCACTGCTCTTGTATTCTCCATTTTTTCAAGCGTTCCATTTCTTTTCTCAAGCTTTTTCTTGCTCCCTAGGATTTCCATTTATATTCCCTCCTATGCTCGGTCCCTATTCCCTATGTTTCCCATGTCCTGCATATTCTCTTTGAGAAACTCTAGCATGCTCCAAGCCCAGCAGCGGTGCAGCTCTTTGCCCAAAGCTTGCACAAAACCTACTACGCAGGCTTAACTCGGCACACGAGGAGTCTCATCAGGGGTTTTGACGTCCTCTTTCTCCTCCAGTTTGCCCTTGTAGGTGCTCCAAGGGAAGGCAGGATTGATAGCAAGGGGCAGCGTCGGGTGGGTGTTAGCAATGATTGCAGGCAAAATGACTCGCTGAGCTTTCTGCAGCTCTAAGCGCGTGGGCAGAGAAGCAAAGATTGAGACACAGACTCTGAATGAACCCCTCTGTGGCAGATGTGTTTGGAGATGTGAGAAATGGCAGGTGGGACAGTGGAGCAGAGGCTGCTTCGAGTGTGAGGAGATGGCTCCCGATTCCTCACAGGTTATATTTGGGCACCGCTGGGGAAGGGCTTTATTGCTTGCAAGGCTTATTTGTTCACATGTGGGGGTTTTTTAGGATCAATATAGTTTGTTATCACAGGATAATCCTGTAGTCCAGTGCTCAAGTAAATTTGTTCTCTGTATCCAGATTCCTCTCCTGTAATGCCAAATAATGTCACCTCTTCTCCCTGAAGATGTGCTGTAAATTTTGGGGGCTTATTTCAGGAATTTCATCTTTCCATGTTATTAAAAAAACCCAACAAACCAACCAAACAAAACCAACCCATAATCAGGCACAAGTCTTTATGAGCTTCTAGGAGCAAATGACTTTTGACCTCTGCAGGACTACTTGCTTGTTTGTCTCTAAAAACTCAGGGGTTGTCAACCCCCGCGTTAGTTTTCAATGAAAACCGGGGGTGACTGTTCTCCGGGGAGCTTTCTCATGGTGCTGTCCCATGTCTGCGGTCTCGGCTGGGGGGGGGCATGTCACCCCTGAGCAGGAGAAAGGTGCAGCTGGGGGGTCACCCTGAGACTGCCGTGCAGCCGCTAGCCAGCCTTGGGGAAGGGACAGGGTAATCCTACCCGTTCTTGCAAAAAACATTTATTTTAAATGGATGTGGATAATTGTGGCATCGTCAAGATACACGGAGTGTAAGTCTACTTTCAGCAAAACCAGTGTGGAAAATTTCACCGCAAGGAGGGCTGGCATACTTTTCACTGTGTGGAAACCAGTGTCAGAGCAAGCAGCACATGAAACCGTCACAGCAGCGATCGCTTTTTGTCATTTCATGTGCAGTAAAATTAACAGTATTTTGAGAATAAGGTCCATAAGTAAAGTGTTATGTAAGCTTTTAATGATGTTATCTTTTTCACTTACCTTTGGCTTTACTCAGCATCTGGTTTATTGCATCTGTGGTGCTGCTGGGTTTTTAATATGTCCGTGTGAATTTAAGTCAGGGCTGAACTTCATAAAAATGTAATAATGGCCAAATGGTTAAAGGCACATGTGTGAAATGCACAATTAACCGTGGCTTGAGTGAAGTAATTAAAAATCATTCCTGAAATGTAGGAGAGCTCCACATGGTATCGTGATTCTCCAAACAGCTGTTGTCTAGTGTCCATTTTATTCCTTAATTATTTTCTCACTTCATTCCTTCCTATCAATGCACAACGTTGTATCTTTACAGGAAAATGGCAATTTGTTTGGTTTTTCAGTGTTCGGTACTGCTTGTCAAAGCAGGCCTGACTTTGAGGGTACACGGTCAGGACTGTCTAAATCAGGACACAAAATGAGCCACCCTAATTAACCTCTAAAGATGTAGATACCGTGGAGCAGCAACCAGTCCTGAAGGTCCCTAGAAGACGTATTGCAGCTTGGTCTTGAAAGGATGCTGGCAAAGCCTTTTGAGATCCAGCTCAGCTGGAGCTGTCCTCTGAGGACCCTACAGTGTCCGTCTTCCATTTGAGTGGTTCTTCTCACCTGCCTGCTGAAGAACTGAATTTCTATGGCACTTTTATCCTGTTACTTTTGTTTATGTTTGTGACATACAGTAAGCATCTTGGGGGAGACAGTAAATAATCTCATAATTCATGAACAGTTATGCTCGCACTTGAATGATTAGAAAGTTGGGCCCCAAATTAGTTAGTCAAGTGACTAACTTGTCCCCAGCAGAGCTTCGGAAGTCAAATATGTATTTTTCTTTTTATTCCAGGAAAGCAAAGCCAGACTTGAGGCAGATGCAGAGGTTGATACCAAACCACTGGAGCAGAGAGATGCTGTAAAAATATCTTTTCAAACCTAAGAGCTGGATTTGTAAACTATTTCCAGGATATGTGCATTACAAACAAATGCAAGGGCGTGAAATGGTGCAAGCGTTACAGTATCATTAAATCTTCCCTACCAGCGAATGAAATTGCTGAAATGCTGTAAGGAGATAATGCTTCATTATGTTTGAAATTAATTAGTGTCTTTAAGGAGGCCTATATTTTAGTTGTCTGAATCTGAAAGGGTGACTTGAACGGTAACATCTCTCTGCTTTTTTTTCGTGACCTCAGCTGTGCTGTCTGTCTGCTTAAATGCTGCCTCAGAGGGGAAAAAAGGACCTGCTTTTCATATGTACTTCTCCTCATCCAAGGCATTTGAAGTGAAATAATAAGTTCTGAGATAAGTGCCCCGTAGGCCCTTTGGGGTGTTACGGTGCATAAGTCTTCCTGGAAACCGTACCTGCAGAGCTAAAAATAGGGAAAGTCGTGTGCTGCTTTTCATTACTTCTTCGATGAGATGAAGGTGGAAAACAGGCATTGACTTTTCCTCGTTGTTGTGTGTTATTCACACAGGTTTGAGCGGCTTTAGTTCTGTTTATCAAAAACTGAAAAGGCACCCCCCAAAAAAAAAAATCTAAGGGGAAGTTTTTGTGTTTGGAGAATTACGTAGAGAAGGAGAACGAGGGGACATGGAAGGAAATTCAGGAACATTGCTGAGGCAGTAAGTAAAGAAAAGGACTTGGTGCATTATTCAGGGTTAGGAGGAGCTGCAGGAACAAATCATGAGCAGATGTTTCAGCCTGATGTGGTAGCTTGGTTTTCTCTCTGATAGTTAGATGATCTTTTGGGAGACACTAGACATAGACATCGTGGGTAACAGCCAAACCTTGCTTAGAAGAGTGAATGCAACTGAGGTGTCGTCCAGATCCGTATGTCCAAGAGGGTGGTCCACAATCGCCTCATCTAGCTACTGAGCAGCCAGGAGCTGGAGGGTGGCCCTTCTCCTGATGGTCCATCTCTGCTGCCTTCCTGCTGTTTGCCTGGGCTATTGGTCTCGCACCTCCCTGGGATTCCCACACCCCACCTCTGCTTCCCAAAATACATCCCTGCAAACACACAGCTGCCTCGCTGCCCTCCTCCAGCTCCCTTCCCAAAAGTATCTTGTGGAAGTGTCCACCAAAACTTCTAATTCCCAGAGGATTTCCCCGATCACTGCAAACAAGGCTAAGCACACTACTGTCTCCAATGGATCAACATAAAGACCTTAGGTTCAGAGGGATGGTTTCCCAGCCTGTACTGTTTCAAGTCTGCTCCTTCCCCTTGGGACCTGAAGATGGCTTGTTAGGAGCTCTTCTGGTTCTCTCAGCGTCTGAAATAAAAAAACAACAAACAAAACATTAACTATGACTACAGCCTTTGCCTGGTTTGATGGTCTTAAACCATCCTTACTACCGTGATGCTACTATAGAAGAAAAACACATACAAAAAACCTGACTAAAATCAGATTTGGCCATGATTCAGTAGCTGATGGTGAGCTGGGAATCAGGGCAATACGCTGACCGTTACGGTGTTGTGGTTTGCTTTCATGGTGCATTCTCTCTCTCTGCATCTGTTTACTTGAAAGTCCCCACCTCTCTGGAAATGGTAAGCTCTTTGAGCAGAATTGTCCCCAGGGGTGTTTGAAGAGTGTTCATCGTAGTGGATGGTAACAGTGGTCCTGAGCCGCATCCTGGACTCCCAGTGGAAACAAACCATCTTGTTGATGAGTTTATGCAAAAGGCTTCCTGTAGCTGTTGGCTCAGTGAGTGATATCCAGGAGATAAGGTTTTGTGTGACACCCCTTTTCTTTTTCCTCATGCCAGCTTTGTTAGTACAATTTTTATATTTAGATAACTTTTCCGTAGGTGAACCAACCAGGAGATTTCTCGCCACTAACCGGTGTACCCAGTCAGTGTTCCTCCTCGCTGTTTTCCATTTGCCGAATTCCCAGGCTGTAACCAGTGCAGTGACGGGGGCAGCAGGACCCTTGGCTGTGTTTCTCTGGTTTTCCTCTTGTGAGCAGTAGGTTTATGCAGTGCCCGTGGATGGGAGTGTTGCTCTGGGGATGTCTCTGCAGGTATTAGAGGGAGGAAAGAGTTCTTCATTTTCACAGAAGGGAGGAAAAAAAAAATATTTTTTTTTTAGCCAGTGAATTTTCAAACGGCATCTACTTATGCTGTTCAAGGCTTCTGAGTATTAATATAAATCTTAATTTACCGCCCAGGGGCAGGGTGGTGCAGGGAAACCTTGGCCCGTGGTGGGCTGCCGCGGCTGGGTCAGGAGCTGTCCTTGGAGCATCACACAACGGCCAGGGAAAGTCGGTCAGGGGGAAGAGGGTCAGGAAACCGTGGGGCAAGCCAAGGCGCGATGAGGATGTAGAGCTGAGCACGCTGCTGAAGGGAAAGGGCTGAGAGCAGCCACTGAGTCCTTGCAGGGTGGCCTTCCCCAAAAGCAGCCGCTGGTGAGGGATGCTCGAGGTATGACTCACTCTGGCAAGCGATGATTGATTACAAGAAGCCTCTGGCAATTAACTTCTGAGGCATGCAAGATGTTTAATTAGCATAGAATTCAGCAATTTATTGTGTCAGTGTGTACTTAATCGCATGCATCTGGGATGGTCCGCTCCGTAGCGGGCTCATAGGATTTAGGGAATAGAGCTATCCCAGGTTCGACTAGAAAATGTTATGAAATCCAGCACAACGGCGTGTTTTTCTCTCTTCCGCACAGCCTCTGCCTCTCTCCCGTGTAGGAGTGCTAACCTCGATGCTTTAGATGCTGAAGACAAGCTGTGAAATAAATTATTTTTCCTCTCCAAGCCAAGTCTCTAGGATCATCTGAAATAGCGGGCTGATAATTTTCTACAATTATTAATCTACTGAGAAAAAGCATTAATAGTTGAAATCTCTCAATGTTTTGTTTACCCTTCAGTTTCTCACAAATGCTGATTAGGAAAGATGGGTTTTATGGATATTTTGGAGAAAATCATTTTCCAGTGCTGATAATTTAATCCACAGATTAAATTTGACCCATTTCTCTCAGCGTCATTATTTCACCTCGGGTATTTATAATCTGAAGTCCTTCTGCTATTGTACTGTGCTTCAAATCCTAGGAGGATTATATGTAATTATGCGACGGACGCATGGGATGGGAAAAGCTAAAAATGCTTGCATTTCTTTTTTTACCTGCTGAGGAGTTTTGCCTTCCTCATTAAGAGAGACAGTGAGGTAGGTGCCATTATCACGTAGGACAGGAATATTTATTGCTGTGCGGCTGTCCCAGGTTCTCATGCAATACTTGGCACGTGTGATAAGGCTGTCAGGCCATGGGGTCGATATTAAAACTGATGAGCACACCTTTGTCTGGCTCCAGGCGTCATGAAATTTTCAGGCACGGCAGACTGCCAGACTTTCATAGGCAGCGTGCTCTTTACAGGGTATATGTAGCCCATAAATAGCATCTGCATTATGGAAAACACATAGGAAACGGTTAATGGATCTCAATGGGAGAATTAAAAGAAACGTAGTCTGACTTGGTTTTTAGGTAGCAAGTACTTAAAAGCAGCAGCAGCAAGGAAAATATAAGCAATATTTTCCTGGTATGGATTTTTTTGCCATAATATCAAGAGTTGTATAAAGAAAATGGCTCAGCAAAAAAGAAAATAAATTAATTTTATGAAATTTTACTCCCTGTGAAATTACATTTATGAAATTTTGCTCCCTGTGAAATTACAAGTTTTGGAGCCCAAAAGTCCTATTCTGGTTTGATGTTATATTTTCAAAAAGTACCTGTTAGTTACCATTTAATGCCTTCAGCCCTCAGGTAACTGTCAGTAGTAACATGTAACGCTGCTGTTAAGAAAAACATACTCAAGTTATAATCTTATAAATCCTGTTAAAAGCCTTTTTTTTTTTTTCCCCAATTTTTTTTGCTGTAAACTACAGGGAATTTTTATGTATAGGGAGTTTGAGTTCAGGGGTATTAGGAAGATACTTGATATTGCAGGAATTTGAATGATGACATGAAGGTGCATGCATGTTTTTTCCCATGGGACAACTTACTGCAATCAGTTTTTTTTTTTAAGGAAATGAGCAATTTCAGAAAACAGCGATGCCTGATATTTAAGGTATCAATCCAAGTCATTCCGTCTGGAGAGAGTAAGAGAGGTCAATACTTCAGGCTTTGTCCTGAACATCAGTAGGTCTAAACTGGCTCACAGTTTTTACTGGAAATGGCACCGTTTTGAAATACCATTTTCTGATGGTGCATAACCATTAAAATAGTGAAGTTTCTTGGCTGTGAGCATATCTGTAAATACACACACACTATTTATACATAAAATAGAGCATGAGCTCATATCTGTGCACAAATACAAAAATACTTCTGGTTTTGAACCGCTGTTTAGAGAACTGCTGGGTTCTTTTTCGTTCTTCAGAGCAGGCAGATAAGATTTTGAAGAGTTTTTGAGTCTGAATGGAATGCCTCCGAGCTACGAAAAGTAATACCTACTGCTCAAAGTGCTGGCAGAAAATACAGATAAGCTTTCCCCTTCTTCTGCAGAGAGAGACCTGCTCTCTCGTGTGTACCTGCCTGGCAGGCTACATCTGATGCGGACACGGCTGGAAGAGCACTTGCACAACGGCTAAGAGGTTGCCCAAATTTGTTCGCCGCTGTTCTCCCTGCGTAGCTTTTCAGCTGTGCTGTATTTTTTTTTTAAGCTTATATCCCTTTATTTGTGTGTGACGTGGAATACATTGCTTTATCCTTCAGCACGTGAGCCATTTTAGTGTTGCATAGTCGTCTGTCATGCGATGCCACTTGTGTATTTGGCATCAATCTCAACCGTGCTCTTGTTTTATGGACTTTGTTCAGTTAACTGCTTTTTTCTGAGAAATTAGCAGCCCGTTTTCCCAAAGCTGTGCTCTGCCTTCTCTGTAGATCTGTCTGAATCTACACAAACACTCACCATCCCAGCTTACCTCTGGCTTATTGTGAAGTATGTCACAGTCTTTTTCTGTGGCATGTTCACTATATTCACAGAAGAGTAACAGCCGACGAGCACCGCTCAGAGCAGAGCTGAGTCCTCTGCTACGGCAGCAAAGATCTCTGCTCTGACCACTGCTAACAACTTGGGGTAGAAGTAGGGCATGTGGCTTTAACAATGAAAATACTAAACCAGGAAAAAAAAAAAAATCTATTTAGATGAATTTTCTAATACTGAAATTTTTCATATAAAACCCAACCCATAAAACCCCTAACTATTCCTGCTGCAGAGCCATGAGTATGGAACCGGACTGTGTAAAAGTGAACATCTTTGCATTATTTAGTGTGGCATTTAGCATAGAACAAAAGTATTTCCGTAAATCCATTGTTTCTAACAGCACAATAATTACTCTGTTTTCTCTGAATGGACCTGCTTTTTGATTTGCTTTGATTCTACAGATATTTCTTACTAAATATTGCTAGTAATTTCTTGATAAAATTCTGTGTTTTCTGGAAAATGCTAATTTTTGAAGATGAAATCAAAGTTTCTTTGCGTATGTAGGTCTAGCGTGGCGTTCCGTCAGTGAAGATGAACAGGTTAGGAGCATTATCCATGGCTTTTATCTGGCCGTGGAAAAGTGGTCTGGTCATGCAGACCTAATTTCCTCCTGCTACGAGGTTGGAAGTTTAACTGGCAAAGCTAAATTCACCGAGACGCTGAACTTCGATTATTAGAAGCCCTTTGACCTGGAACTAAATATCACTCTAATTAAAAAGTGATCCCTGCAGCCTATCAAAACGTGACATACGGAAAGGCTTAAGGACTGGCAGCTCTCATGAGCAGGAGTAGTTCATGGGGAATGGTCACTGGTGGGAATTGGTGCTAATGGTGTGGCAAAGGCTGCAGGTGGCTGAATTCACCACCAATTACCATGTCCATAAGATGACCTGGAAACAAATTTGAGTACACAGTGATGAAGACAGGCTACTTGCATACTGCGGTCTGAAAAGTTTGGGAAAATAGATTTGGTAAAAATAACAAATAGACATAGAGATGGTGAGTGTAGTCCACGCACAGGGGAGGTGAGTCTTGGGGTCATGTCATAGTCCTGGGGGAGGTCTGGGAGAGTGAAGCCTTTTGCAAAGGTCTGGGTTTCATAGCAAGGGGCTAACTGAAGGTGAGCTGCCAACGCTATGCCACAGCAGCATGAGGAGGGCTGGGGTGGTGGTGGCACGTCCTCGTGCTTCAATGGTGAGGATAGCACCAGTACGGTCGTTTCCACGCGGTTTTGGTTGTTAGCATTTTAAAAATGGGTTTTGATGCAATAGAGAGCTAAAATGGGTTGGTGAACAGAGGAAAAGCTCCATATATATGGGTTTTAGAGATTCAAAGCGCTTGATTTGTCTCCTCAATATGGCCATGCTGGGCTGGGGAGGAGATGAGCAAGTCACCCCAACCGTGGAGGCCATTCTGGAGGGAGCTGACTCTTTGGTCACGGTTGGTAGGTGCTGTTGTTGTTCTGCCCATGCTCAATGGTTAAAACTGGCCAGTAAACTGCAGTGCAAAAACGAAAGTCGCAGGCAGATTAAAAACTTTCAGGGAAGCAATTCAAAATCTTTGGATTCATTGATCTGGAAATGGATGTGCTGACTAGGCTTTGTTTTAAGTAATTATTACATGTCACAAGCCCAGCTTTAGAGTATAGTAAGTTTGTGGGGGTTTTTTTCCTAAGATCTCAAGAAAAGTAAATGAGAAGCAGTGCATTTCTCCTAATATTTCCTTTTTCAGCTGTATCTGTAGTATCTCTTCCCTTCAAATAATGCTGGTGTCCATGTGTTTAAGTGCAGGCTTATTACATACTAGTATTTTGATCTGAATATAGGACTTCACAAACAGGCATCCCATTACCCACAGAGCTGTTGTTTCTTCACAGTTTCTTACAGCAGCATATTTAAAAGGCTTTCTGTATTCTTCTAGCAGAAGACAAACGTTATTAAAGGAGTAGCTAGTATTCGTTTAACGTACAGTAGATAAGGTCAGCTCTGTATGAGGGGATTTTCTTGAAACCCGATAGAAGAAATGGAAGATGCCACCACTGAAGGTGCTTCTTCCTCAAGGCTGCCCTTTCCTTCGCTGGCCCTGGGGTTTGTGGATGTACCCAGGGCCACCTTCACAGCCCTGAGGAACAGAAGTGTCTCCTGGGCCCCCTTTCACCCTGCTGTCACCAGTCCCTCATTGCAGCTTCCTGAAGCGATGGTCAGACTTCTCAGAGGAACAGGGACCTCCTTATTAAGCTGTTTCTGGTGGATCATTGGAAACAGTCTTGTCTTTATTTCCTTTGCTCGGATTTTCCCACTGTCACATGTTTTCATGGCTCCAGCCCAAGACCTTTCCTGCATTGCAAAGATGGGTGAGCAGCTGCCTCTCCAGCCAACGTCAATGGCTTTCCTGAGGAGGTTGCACAGATAATTTGTTCATTGTGGCTGCACAAAAGCAAAGCCCTTCCTTCCTTCCTCCATCACTTCCCTGCCCCGTCCAGCCCTCGGTGAGCCCCCGAGCGACTCGGCACGTGAGTAACAGCAGGAGTGGGTAAGGGGGCGTTACACCGCCGTGGTGGGTCTTCTCTCTTCGCCACCTGCCCTTGATGCTTAATGGGGAAATCTGTAGCGTGAACGTGAACAAGCACAGCCCCGACTTTGGGATCAAAGGGCGGGCCAGCATGGTGTGTGCCAGCTTCACGTCCTCCTGCTCTCTGCAGAAACTGGGTGGCAGCTTTGGCTCTCCAGACACTGAAATTGCTGAAGGAGCAAGTTATGTGTTTTAACCGGACCCATGAAATAAGATAATACGCATACGGATTTTTGACTCGGGGCAAAAAAGCATGGGAGATTATTTTAATCACAGGTTTGCCTTGCCTAGTGGTTAGTCATTAGAGTGTTAACATTTTTATTTGTTTTTAGTATATATAAATGTTTATATTTTTGTTTTATATATATTAAAAAAAACCCCTAAAGTTCAGTTCACATAACACTTCCTTTGACTATCAGCAGACTATGCTGATTTTAGGTGGGTTTATAGGTGATGTAGATTCTTGCATTGTCAGCCATTACAAGAATTTAGGGTATATCTTGGGATAGTCCTTTTTATCCCTGTTATTTTATAAGCTTTTTATCCCATCTGCTATCTGCCATGGTGTCTTTAAAATAGGTGGATGATCGTTAGCATTTAAATAAGTAGTAGTGAGGATCTTGGGCTTTTTGTTGATGCACCCAGCGCACAACAGGCGCATGCAGGGTCGGCAGGAGGCAGGGGTCAGCATCCAAGGCTGTTTAAAGAATAAGCTATTCTGGCAAAAATGGATGTGGTGAGCAGGGCTGGTTGGAGCTCTGCAGAAGTGGATAGCAGTCTGGGGAACAAGCAAGGCAAAAAACCAAAGTGAGCACCAGAAGTGGGCATCAAGCAAACATCGTCGTAAAAAAGATACTAATTGCTGCTTTAGTTCATGGGAGCTGGAAAAAGTCCATTTGTCTGGAGTTGCCGGTCTGTACCCACAGTAACACTAAGCTCTTCTGACACATTATTATTAGCCGGCTGTTTTGGGGCCAGAAAACTTGCCACCCTGCAGGGAGGTGTCACAGTGGGCAGCATGGGGACGCCAGCGTGAGCGCCAGGTACCCAAGACAGAGTGGGATGGTCTTGGCAAGGGGAGGGAGCAGCAGTGGTGACTTTGGCAGGAGCTCGTTGCCTGGATGGCCACGGAGAGCGATGAAAGCCCTGCATCCAGCTGCCTGCACGCTCTCCTGGCCCTGCAGACCAATACAATTGCTCTGGCACTGCAAATTTTCAGCTTTAGAAATGAGGAAACAAGTGTCCTACTATATTGGAGAGCAAAAAGTGTTTTTAATGGCTGTTGAGGGAAAGGCTGGGGAATACTTACTGCTTGAAAGGATCGGTCACTCACAGGTCTGTTGTGGGTGCATGGAAGAGCTGTTTGCATGTTGCATCCTGCAATTAGAATTCCAGAAGCTGGAACTGCTTTAAAACAGGAAAAAAACTCCCAAAAATCAGATCCATAGCTTAATTAGATCAAACAACCTCCCGTTGACTTCAAACCCCAAATGGTTAACATGCACGTGCTTCGTCCAAATAATCTTACGTGGAAAAAGCAAAACCAGGCCATCTGTGATAAACTTCAGATAGATAAATACCTGGGCAGATGTCGGGGGAGCTGTTTAAAAATAAGCAAAATATTCAGCTTTTCAGTCATGTTTAATTTAAACTGTTCAGCTTGAGAAATGTTCTTAGGCTAAGCTGATGATCTGGAAGTTGCTCAGTTGTCAATAGTATTTTATAATTACTCCTTGTCACTTGAAATGGGCTGAAATAGATAATGCCGTTAGAAGTGGTACCTTTTCAGTGCAGTGCTATTTAAATGGGAGCAGTGCCCCCTTCTGAGGCTGGAGGTGGTGGCAGAGTCCACGGAGAAGGAATTTGCAGCTTTTTCTAAATTTATGCTGGCAGTTGTCCTTAGCAGGCTGAAGAGTAAATGGAGGTTGGATCCCAGTGGGCTGGGAACTCAACGGTGTCTGGATATGCTACTAGCAGAGCGTTTCTGTGTGCCACTGGGCAGAAAATGGCACGTGGGAGTCTTGCTAGCCAATGCTGTAGCTTGTCTCAGGCAGAAGTCTGATCTTTGGGGTTGCATTATTGCATGTATATATATTTTATCCATTGGAAGTAATAATTGTTGCTCTCTGACTCATCCTCCAGATGCTACAAACAAATCTAATTCCAGGTGTTTATCATAAATTTCCCCCCATGATGTGATCCCAGACCCTGGTGCGGTGGCGGGCCACTAATGCAGCAAGTAGCCAACAGCCCCTGGTAGACCCTGCTGTCATCAGAGCATGGTGAGGTCTCCTGCTGCAGTCTGGAGCGTGCGGAGCCCTTGCTGGGTGCCTTGGTGAGATTGCTGGTCCAGAGACTTTGTGGGCCATGGGATAACAAATTTGCTTGTCAGCCACTGACGTGACCAGGGACTGTCGCTGTTTTGAAGGAGGCGATGGATGCGGTGGGAATGCACAAAGCAGGGCAGGCAGGCGGGGATGCTTGCTGGCTGTCATCTTCCAGCTCCTAGAAACCTTCAGTGCTGAGCCTTCCTACGTCAGGGCGGCATCTTTGTGGTTAATAGGATGCCCTCAATAGGTTTTTCTTTGATTAATTTGATTCTACGTGGTAAGACATGCATAAAAATAATGTTCAATTAATAAATCACAAAAACACCACAAGAAATAGTAATGCTAGAATGACTAAATATTGCAAGTTATAACCCTAAGAATAGTAAAGTATTACAGTAAAAATTGATACTGCAACCTCAAATCTTGATTGCGTACCTCTATAGTAAAAGAAAGATTGTGTCCTATACCAATGTGTACGTACACAGTAGCCTCACACGACGTAGAGAGTAGACTGTAAGTCAATGGAATTACTCCTGATTTATGCTGAGAGCCTGGCTTAGTAATTCTTAAAGATAAATTAATTGTATATGATATGCTTAAGCATACAAGCAAACATCTCTGTGATTAATTTGTATTTATGCTTCAGTAATATATTGGGAACATTCTCTTCTTTTTTAATGAAGGATCACCGGTATAAATTGTCTCCAAGGTTTCTAGATGTATGTAGACATATTTTGTTTGGATTATGTCGAGAAGTGGGATTAAATTCTGTTAAGTAATTGCACAGCAGGGTCCAGATCTGGTCTTGGAGTGAAAGTTGCAGTTTGAAAATGGAAGTTTTATGTATGAGGGAGAAAAAGAAATCAGGAATGACAGTTTATAAAAGTCAAATCAGTGTTTCTCTTCTATCCTGCCAACTGAATGTAATCAGCCATCTTAGATGCTTTTTCCTTTTATTCCTTTACTTCTTTAAAGAAATGTAAATTTTGCTATTGAGTAAGAACTACCTTTGGAAGGGCGACAAAATACATTTCAACTTGCCATGATGGATAATAAGACCATTAGAGCAACAACAGAAAATCTGATTTAGGGTAACCTGGAGGCACGTTGGGAGAGGCTCCAAAGAAGCGTGAGCCAAGCGCTGGAGTCGGTGCCAGGAAGGAGAATGAATCCCTCAGGAAGACTGTCAGTCCCTGGCAGGTCTTTGTGTATGCGCTAGGGAGGAACGAGCAGCCTGGAAAGCTGCTTTTCAGGACACGCTCTGGTCAATAATACATAACTCGGGGAGAAACACGGGACCGCAACAGTTCTTCTGAGTTACCAAATTCTGTGACTTGTTATTGCAGGCAGCTATCTCATATAATTAATTTCATAAACTGATCAAACTTCAGCCTGAAGGTTGTTATGCTTCTCTCTTGTGCCCGTTCCCATTATTGCCACGATATTCCAGGACCGCCTATGATGAGTAAAAACCTTCCCATTTACATCCTAAGGTAATTTGCAGCCAATGAATTATAGTTTGTTCTCATACAGTAGAGAGAATTCCCTTCAGTATACAACTCCTGCATGGATTTGTAGGCAGTAATCGTATCCCTGCTTGACTGTTGCTTTGGTAGCTCAACAAGCCAAAGTAGTCAGTCTTTTCTTTTAAGATCAGCTGTCCCTTTTCTTGAGCATCCAGCTGAAGACCATTTGGACCAAGGTGACACTGTTTGTCAGCAGCAGGGAAGTCTGCTGGTCACACTGACACCGTCTCATTTTGTTTTATCATAATATGTGTATGGAGGACCTGTTTTATAGCCTTTCTATAGGTTATTCTGGATTCCAAGCTGTTTACACTGAATGGAAGGGCGAGCACATGTCCTTGTTGACCTCTGATAGACACTGTGGTTTTTCTATGGGTGTATTTTCTGCAAACAAGGGAGACTCTTAAGTGCGTTGTTACATTGTTAAAGGGACCAAAAAATTGACAGCAATTGGATTAAAATCCCTCTCTCCATCAATATCTCACGACACTTGTGTTAGCTTTAGGATTATTGAAACCAGGCAACCAGACCTAAAATAAATTGAGCCAAAATGGAACATGTTTCAGAAAATGTGTTGCAGAAACAAACAGGATAGGGTATTGCTGATTGGGGGTGGTGGTCTGATTATTGCGTGAGTAAATCTGTCTCCCCTGGGAGGAGGGGAATCAAATAACTGTACATTTGATAATGTTTCGAAGTATGCAGCACCTTGTGCCGTCTTTGAGCAACTAGATTGCCACAAAGAAAATACTGAGATACGTCAGTAATTCTGCACAGTTTGCCATGCCAGTTTCTACAGCGCGTATATCAATGTGGAGCTATATGGGGAATTAATAACGTTATTTGACTTTGAAATTTTGATAAGATGAGCTTGCCCTTTGCAAACCAATTCTGTTTGTTGGTGAACAAAAAGTTACTGATTTGGGGGGGAAAGAAGTATTTTTAGTCAAGATGTTCCTATTTGCTTGAAAATAAATTTTCTAATGTTAAGAAACATTATAATTTGTAACCTTTGATTACATGTCAACTTTTTGTTTTGGAAGAATCTGAACATTTATCTTCATGTTGGGGGTTGTGTTTCTCTGAAAAAATAAATTTTGCGTGCTGTTTTGTTGGTGGGCTTCCCTCAAAGCTGTCTTGAAGTAAGGATGACATCATCTGGGTTAGCAAAGTATCGCTTCTGCACACAGGTCCCCACCAGCAGGTGAATGAAGAAGGGGCTCATGCTGGTGCCTTCGGGAGAGCGAGGCTGGTTGAAAGCTGTGCGCCTCCATTTTCTCATTTTGATTGTCTTCTGACAAAGTACATTAAGAGGAAGAAAGCTCAGTTAGATTTGTATTCCTCAGCCTCATTTTAGCTGTTATTGGCTAATAAACTCCAACTGAGTTTAGAGATGTCACTTTTTGTCTCGATGGCAGGTGATTTGTCTATGGAGCACACTTTGTTTGTGACAGCTTTAACAGAAAAGACTAAAGGCTCCATTCATTATTCTTACACTCTTTCATACAAAGCGGATTGCTTTTTTTCGTTGAATTACCCCAAGTCTCTGGATGAAAATCACAGCAGATAGAGAACAAGTCTTGGTTTGATTGGAGTACCTGAAGCCGTGCCTGGTGGAGCCTCCTTGGTGAGGTTGGGTATAATTGAGCGTGGTTTGAGTGCTGCCTCGTGGATGGAAAATGCTTGGAGGGATCGAGGCAACGTATGGCAGTGAGCAGCCATCTGCTTTGTGGTGCTGCAAGAAGAGGGGCTGATGAAGCAGTTGGAGGCTCTGTGAGGTCCCATTGTAACTCCCACACTTCTAATGATCGCTGAGAGAGAGTTATCAGTATGTTGTCTAAAAGCCTAAATGGAGTTCGGTGAATAACTCTTTCAGTTAACTTTGTAATAACCAACTCATTCACAGGGCCTGGTCTAGAGCCTATTGAAGTTAATGAGGGCTGTTCTGCTTGCTCTTCTTTTTTCTGATTGCTAATTGTGTGTAAACAGCTTTCGGTCATCACAAGTTTGTTTATTTGAAATTATTTGCAGATTAATTTTGGTAATTCATTTCTCCTTGAGCATGCAGGGTGTTCAGCATTTGAAATAGATGATTTCAGTCGTTCACATTTGCAGCTCTCGCCTGCGCTCCATTCCTGTATCCCGACTGAACAGAGTTGTTGTGAGCATCCTCATTCACTTATTCAAAACTTGCTTTTCCATGCGTTCATGGCCAAGTTCACGGGAACTTCTGACCTGCTGTGCTGAGTCTGGTCAAAGATCAGTCCTGCCCAGTGTGTCTCTTGATAATGGTCGTATTATGGATGCTTAAATAATGAGCACACAGAGCAATTGTGTTTATATTCCTAATGAACTGTAACGTTACCAATGACTAATAATTATCTTCCTTGCAACTTTATATAATAAGCATTGCAGCATAGAGTGAGGTTCCCAGTCCATGTAACGTGAGTGTGGAGCAGGCAATCTAGTTCAAGACTTTTCTTCTCACTTTCTAAATAATTTAAATATTTATTGATATGCATATCTGCATGATTTTAACATTATTCTGATACCAAACCATGTTTTCTGGCTTTCCTTTTTCACGTTCAAAGCAATGCGGAATGAGCAAGTGACACGGGGGGTTCTGGTTTATCCTATTTTAGTAAATATTTTGTGGGCCACAGTCGTTTGAAGATGGCTGAGCACTCCAGTATTGATGCCGCGTTGAAAGGAGGAAGGGAAGTGTGAGCCACTGGGTCAAAGTCCCTGTAGCACAGAGCGGAGCTGGAGGGCGCGCTGCTCGTGCTGTGTGATATGGGGCCAGGCTGCTTGGCCCATGTGGTCTCACTGGGGATCTGTGGGACCCCTGGGGAGCTGCATATAGAATGACCCCTCGCACAGTCATGCTCTTCAGCTGAGGCACGTGCCTTGTGACTCTGGGCTGTTGTGAGTGTTTTGCCTTGCAAAGCTTGAGAGGACTGGCAATATGGAAAGGGAAGTTCTGCCATTGACTTTGGCTGTAGTCAAAGCTGGTGGAGATCGTAGGTAACAGCCAGATGGCAGTTCTCCCGTGGATGCAGAAAGTTGTTCTCTTGAAAGTTTGCTTAACTCATCCTCAAAGACAGTAGTGGTCTAGAGTTATGCAGCTCAAAGGGATCTTGTGCCATTTGCTTCAGCCCATACCAAAGTATCTGGGCAGAAATCCTTTTAGACTGATCTTGCCTATATAAAGATGTATATCTTAATGTGTCATCTTATAAAATATGTATTTGCTGGCACTTTTACCATTCAGATTTTTGGACCTCTGTTTTTAAGGGGGATAAGTTCAGTAGATTTCAACAGTAAATGTAAACATTTAGGTGTCTGGGCTGCCAGGGAAGATAGGGCACCAGCAGGTTCCAGATATGCAGAATTGGTTCATAAATAGCTCTTGTTGTATTAGGGTTGTCAGAAGAGAAACCTTCAATACCTGACATTCAGTAGGAGTTACGGTGGCTGAAATACTGCTGCGACGCACAAAAGGTATGCCTGGATGAAGGCGAGGAGTGGAGGCATTGGAAAACAGGGTCAGCCAGAGAGCAGGCTCCGCACAGTGGCATTGCAGGGCGAGGGATGAGAGGACGTAAAACATTGGTGAAGTGCCGTAGGAAAGAGAATGGGCTCAAATGAATACATGCTTGGTTATTTTAACAAAAAGAGAAAGTATGGATTTCTGCTGTCAATAAATATAAACAGAAACACTGGATTTGAGCATCTCAAGGGTTTTCTGTATTAACACCTAATATTTATGATTCTAGTCCTGAAGGACTCTGTGCTTGTGTCTTATGTCATGTATTGTAAATTGTTCTTTGGCCTCAATACACCCAGAGGAATAGAAAGAGGAAAGGCAGGAGTGGGAGAACATCACAGCATAAGAACAGGCTGTAGGTTGACACCGTGTTCACACATTTGTGTAGCATGGGAACTAAATTGTGCTGTGAAAATCTGTGTCTTGCTCTGGCTGAAGTCATGAGGCACTTTCCTATAAGAGCAGGATCCAGCCCTGAACACATTGTGATGCTTGGGGAAAAATAACCCACAAAACCCCCAAGGAACCCATGTAGATGTGGCTTCTCTCTTCTGCAAAGCTTTGATCCCGTGGCCACTAGTGTTATCTCCCTGCTGAACGTTTTCTCAAGTCCCCCACCTTCTGTGTGCGTGGGCAGGCATGTGGGTAGGCAGAGGTAGAGCACCCTTTGGGGAGGGCCTGTGTCCTCCTGCTGCTGAGGTGCTCCTTGGGATGGGCCTTATCTCGTGTTCATGCAGTTGGGCGTAGTGAGGTTTAGCTGCACCATCCGTGCTGTAGCCAGGGACCCTGTCCTCCCCTTCCCCGGCAGGGCCAGGCTGACAGCCAGCACCATGGGAGGGACCCGCAGCTTGGAGAGGTCAGTAAGCCCCAACTTGCTCATGAATTGTGTCACGGTGAGGCTGGAGCCACCGTGTCCTCATCAGCTTTGCATTAGCTCCCTGTGACATGAGGGGTATGGCCGCAAGTAAATGGAGAGGACCCTGTTGGGTGGTGGGTGAGCGTGCACCACCACAGCTGGCAGCTGGTGGGCTCTGCAGTGGCCAGCCCAGGGCTCAGAAGGCTTCGTGTTGCTGGTGATGGGAGCGGGACGAGATGCTACATGTGTTGTGGATGCATGGTTTCCCGGTGGGTAGCTGCCCATGCCAGGCGGCAAGGCTGTCCTGCTATGGGCAAGTCTCCTCTGTGCCGTGCTGGGACATCATCCCTGCCTCCCCTCGCCAGCCCAGGATGCTCGAGGATTGACATTAATAGTTCAATGGACGAGTATCTCTTTTCTGAGAGCTTTTTGAATGGCATCTTTATTGTAAATGTCAGGCAGGTTTTCCTTCTGGGAAGAAACACAGGCAATCACATGTTGGGATCACATTTGTTTGTCATATTAACTTGTTCAGCGTTGCCTAGAAAATCAATACCGCCTTTTAATACAGAAAACCCTGGGCAAGATGCCCCAGGTGAAAGTCCATGGAAAGAGTATTCCTTCAGAGAGACGGCTGCTGGGTGAAACGAGCACTGGTTGTCTTCAGCGCTTTGGCTGGCAAGCAGAGGCTGCTGTCAGATGAGCTGCAGCACGATGGCTGCACGTCCAGCTTCTCTGGCCAGTTCGGAGGCATTGCATCGCGCCCGTTCTGCCATTCGGCCAGCACGGAGCAGAAAAACGGATCCGGCCCAACAGCAGCCCCAGGCTTGGGCTCATGGCTCCTGCGGAGCCAGCTCCCTCAGCCCCTCGGTTTTGGATGGTTTCATCATCTGAGCTTCCTAGGCATTGCTTATTTGGAAATCTCTCTTATGCAACGGTATTATGCGATGTAGAAAGTTTCTGCATCAGAAATACATCTTTTTGAATTTGAGATGCATTTTTAAACAGCAGATGTCAGTCTGGACGATATTTTTTTTTTCAGTTGAAGAATAACTTAATTTGGTTTAGCTTAATTGATTCAGAATTGATTTCAGATAAACTATTTAAGCGTGGTTGTAGCTGCACAGATGCTTGATGCGGCTTAAAAGTCACCGCCCCTTCCCTCACCTTCTCCTTCCTTCCACCTGTTTAACAGTCTTGTTAGAATATGGGACATTTTTCCAAGCTTTTACAGAAGTTTCATAAAAGCTGTGAACCAGAAGTCACAGGCTGGAAGCAAGTCACTTTTCCATTTTGGTTTGGGCAGGTTTTTAGATAATTTTTACACCCTCCCTCCTCTCCCCCTCTCTTAACACATGGCAAGTGAGCAGTTCCCGGCTGGCCTCGGGCTGTGATGCAGAGCAAGACCGTGCTGTGGCATCGTCCTGCTCTGCCCTCGGTGGCTTCAGTTTCAAGTTGCTGCTGCCTTCTAGTCACTGGAGAACTTTGCAGCCACCTCTTGCAAGGACCCCTGGGCTGCCGTGGGGTGGTGTGAGTGGAAATGCGGGTACCTGCATCCTCCAAATGGCCGGTGGGACAGGGGCAGTCAGGGGTTTCTGCAGGAGCAGGTGGGCAGAGGAGGGCTCGGGAGGCAGATATCAGGATCTCTGTGCATCGCTCAGGTGGCATGTCCCAGTCAGGACCCTGGAACGTGCTTTAGCAAAAGCCAGGAGGTAGGATCTGGTCTGTCAGGTGTCAGCTGAATACCAGCAGAAAGTATTAGTTTGCTGTGCAATTTATAATCCAAATCAACCTGTGAGGGCCCAAAGAGGGGTCGCAGGAGGTGGAGAAAGCTGAGTGTCCTATTGCTCTAAGCTGAGACGTTGCTGAAATCTGATATAAATGCACTTGTGCAAGTAAAGGGAGAATTTATCGTGATGGTTATACTACATATACAAGGCTGTATTTTCTTCCTGTTTATGCCAGTTTTACTCCATTGGCATTTATTCCTATTGTAAATCACAAAAGAGCAAGTCCTTTATTACTAGGTAATTTAAAATAGCTTATGCTATATTGTCCGACCCTTACAGTAATTCTAAGCTATTCTTTCATCCCCTGCCATGTGTGTGCAAATAAAATGGTCAGGAAATTTTTTTTCTTAAAGAAAAAGAACATGTAGGGGGCTTGATTTTTCCTGTTAATGTTGGTGGAAAATTTGGCTAAATTAAATATTGATATAGCTGAATATTTTCAGTGCAAATTTCATTTAAATTAAGCCAAAAAAGCATTTTCTTTTTGGTCTCATCCTCTTTGTCAGCAGAACACTTTCATCTTCTCTACTTACATCAGCGACTTCTGAATCGGTTTTATGTTGGAAAGGAGCAAAGTTTGCTCCTGTCAGTCTGCTCCCCTTAGCCCAGACCAGCCCTGATGAGCCTCCATCAGCGTGTTGACACGGGGTGGGGTGAAGCCCATCGTGGTGGACAAACAGCACGTGTGGGCACTGCACTTCAGTCATGCAGACAGGGCAACCTGCTACTTTTCCTCTCCTGCTGGTTCGTTTCCATTTTGGGTTCAGTTAATGAAGAACCATCTGCTGAGTATTTAGGATTTGGAGCTGCACAGTCAGTACAGAGGTCTGGTTTTGCCAAGTTCTAGCAGAAAAATGGGGGAAAATATCTTGTTTTTCTATGTTTTCTTGTATGTTGAGTGGAGGCGCCCAGACTTGCAGTGCAAGAAGGTGTGCTGGTTTTGGCTGGGATAGAGTTAATCTTCTTCCCAGTAGCTGGTACGGGGCTGTGGTTTGGATTTGGGCTGGAAACAGTGTTGATAACACAGGGATGTTTTCATTACTGCTGAGCAGTGCTGACACACAGTCGAGGCCTTTTCTGCCTCTCACCCCACCCCACCAGCGAGCAGGCTGGGGGGGCAC
>NW_008794444.1:4411677-4427665 GCF_000699145.1 Aptenodytes forsteri
GCGGCTTTTGCTTTACCTATTAAACTGTCTTCATCTCAACCCACGAGTTTTCTCACTTTTACTCTTCCAATTCTCTCCCCCATCCCATTGTGGGGGGAATGAGCGAGCGGCTGCGTGGGGCTTAGTTGCCGTCTGGGGTTAAATCACAACAGAAGGTCTTGGCTCCCAAAGAAAGAGTTGGGGTATGGCAGTCCCCATTTTTATTGAACAACATTCCTTGTACTCTGCATCCACAAGCTATCCCAGACCTTTCATCCTCAGAGAGACGCTTGGTGTTCCTCCAGAGGGAAAAAAAACCCCAAAACCCATTTGCATGGTGCTATTTCTCCTCTGCGCAGCTTCTTCCATCCAAGGAGCAACCCAGCCCAAGGATGCTGCTGAACTGTAGCCCAGGGGGTCCATGTACAGGTGGCCACCTTGGCCCGACCATGGCAGCCCTGGTGCTGCAGCTCGAGCATGGGGGTCCTGGGATGTCCCCCACTGTGCCACCACACTAGCAGCTCACGCAGAGGGGAATTAGTGCTGGCCTTGATGTATTATTTTTTCACTGCAGTTTAATATCGTTTGATCAAAGCCTTCGACGTTCCTTGAGCAATAGCTTAAACCTTTTTTTGTGCCTACGTTCTCCTCTGTGTAGATTGGGTGCTCATGGGTACGTGTGGTGAGATGTTAAGCCTTTTGGATCTTGTTCTTAATATTAAACAGACACTTAGGAAATCATATAAAACTTTCAAACACTTTGGTGACTTACAAGGACCTAGATAATGAGGAGGATATTGGGTAGCCATATCCTTATTTTTTGAGGTTGGAAGAAGAATTTATGCAATCATTATTTTTATTACAAACATTTTAAAGCATAGGTGATATTTTAATTATTGAGTGCTATCTTTAGCTCTTCCAATTCTTTTCAAATTCTGGGAGTCCACATAATCTGACAGAGTTTGCTGTGCTGAGAAATGTATTAAGGACAGCTTATGATAGACTAATTAGGAGTGCATTTAAAGAGCCGGTAATCTAATAGTTCTGAAGAAAGCTGCTTACGCTTTTTTCCATTTTCATCTCTTATTTCTTAGCATTTTGTTTTCTGAGATCACAGCAGCAGTACAAGGGCAAGATTGTCAGCTGCTGGAAATCAAAGTACTGCTAGTGAAGTTGCTTAGATGCTGCTGAATTACTCCAGCTGAGGATACGGTCCCAAAGCTCAGCCCTCAAGAATTCATCTGCTGTGCCTTCCTACTTCTTGTGTGAAGTTCTTCCATTGCCTGTGCATTGAAGTCAGTTCTGCAGCCAGAAGTTTATTGCCTTGCCTGGGGAAATATGCAAAAAGAACCATTAAACTCTTCAAACCAAGGCCTTGTTCATATGAACATACAGTTTGCGATAGATGTAAGGAGAGAAATGTGATTGGGAGTACCTTGACTGTCACCAGAATCTGTTGCCATTGGGAAGTTTCACATGGAAATACCAATTGGTACTTGACTCTGGAAATTATTTTATGGTGATAATATCTGTGCTGATATCAAAATATAAAGGGGCGTCTTCTGTATTTTGATGGAAAGACCAGCGACCAGGATTGAGATCTGAAAAGATCTTCCGATTTCCCCTGTGCCTGTTGCAGTGCTGGCGGTCCTCAGAGGGGGCTTGCTCTGTCACTCCATCTCTGTGCCTCAATGCCTACACAAAAATCTGGGCAGGCAGATGATACTTACTCATTACTCATCTGTTGCAAATGTTTTAAGTTCCGATTAAAAAATTGAAAGACATTTTGATGGAATTCCTGAAGGGGGAAAAAAAAAATCAGTAATCGGACAAAGTGTAAGGTTAATCACCATGTTTTGGATTTCAAAGTGAATTCAAACCTTCTCTTTCGACGAAGAAAGAAAATTTTAGAAAGTTGTGGGGTTGGTTTGTTGGCTTTCCCCCCCCCCTCTTTCATTCCTTTTCTTCTTTTTTGGTGATGCTGAATGGATTTGCCCCCAGGAGGGAGAGGCGAGGGGAGTTTGTGATCTTACACGACCAAGCCCCAGTGACTGGACCAAGGAAGCAGTGGGGAAGAGCTGAGCTGCTTGGGGGGTCCACAGGCAGCCAGACAAGATTACAGGAGAACCCCCCTTCTTGCCTTCATCCTCTGCTTTAGCTCCTCGTTAGGAACTGAGCAGGCGGAGCGGCTCCTGGCTGTGTGTGATTTCCTGAATGGTGAATCCTGTCTCTGGGTTAGCCTGTCCTCAGAAACCCTTCGGTGACTTAGGTCCTGCGTTCTGCATCTAAACTTGACAACAGGGCAAATGCAAAGATTTGAAAACAGAATAAACAGGACTAGCTGAAAATGCATAGCAGATTTTTTTTTTTCAATTATTCTTTTTTTTTCTTAAGAAACCCACACCTGGAAGGCGTGGATAGGTTACTCTGCCTCACCCTTTATAGGATCTGTCACTGCTTGGGCTGCAGCTATCGGATATCCAGCACTATGAGTAGACAGCCTCACGATAGTAATTAAAAAATGTCTTCTTTTTTCATCTGAATTGAAATGATAATAGGGAGCAGACTGCTCGCAGGATTTGCAAATTAATTCTGCAGCAATGGCTGGTGTTGGCTTCCCTCTGTTCATAAAGAATATGGTTTTGCCTTGTGCTGTTTAGCAGAGCTCAGCTATAAGAAAAGCTTTTAAACTTTTTGGTTTTGTTCTTTTTAAGTGTGGGAATGGGCAAAGCTAAATCTCAAGAGTTTACAATAGTGGAAGTGTTTGAATTTGTTGTGGTGTTTTATTAAATAACAATAAGAGTTCAAAAATACTCTTTCTAGTAATTTTTATAAGACCTTTTTTTTTTTTCCCCCCAAATGCCTGTTGCAAGAAATATAAGCCATTCTTGGGCCAAGGTCTTCGGTGACACTGACTCCTGCATCGGCACCAGGTCAGTAGCTTTTGTGCGCAGAGTACAATGCAAACTGGAGTCGCTGTCATAGCCGTGCGATACGGGTTAGATTAGCAGGTCAGCGTGTCTGACTGGCATACGCTCCGGGCATTTTGGCTTTGCACTGCTGAGGTCTCCAGTAAGGTTTCACAGTGGAATATAAGGTTGAAGAAATTGAGAGACAGATTGTGTTTAAATGTGCTACGTACAGGAAAGCCACATATCCAGCGTGCCAGAGGGTATTATTGACAATAGAGAAGCTGCAAGGAGTATACTCATCTTTTCCCTTAACTTATCTCCCTGTTTTTATTCTTAAAGCCTGAGCCCCGATGCTGTGCTTATCGTTGCACCGAGCGTGCGGTGACTAAAGCAGAGCAGAGCTCTTCTGCTTGAAAACATTCTGCTTGCACTCATCTGCAAACGCCCAAACAGCATATCAATGGCTGGGGGCTCCACTCTGCCGGTCCCAACCCCTGGCAAGTCACTGCTGGTTGACTCTAACAGGGATCAGATGTGGCACTGCTCGAGTGCACGCTGCTGCTGAACTTGAGGGTTGCACAGTGTACGGAAAAGCTTAGCAGCGGTGATTAATTTTGGCTAGGAGAAATGAGATACATTTCCCACTCTAAATGCTTTAACAGGCTTACACAAATTTTGCATGAAAGGAGCGACTGTAATGGAACTTAATGGCTAATTGCACTCTGTTAATAAAATTGGAGATGTCATCAGCCACTGAAAAGGGACTGGTAAATCATTCAAACAATAATGCACAACCTAATGTTGCCTGAGTACCAAGGTCGGATTTTAATAATTTTCATCATTAATTTTAATTGATTTGTTGATCATTCATTGATGCCTATTCAAATAAATCATGGAAATGCTGATAGCTAACTTAACTCTGAAGGCAAGTTACGTACTCAGTGGCACATCAATACCGAGCTATTAGTTGAGCTTCCCAAGGAAATCAGATCTATGGGGAGGTGATTTCTGTTTCTGCTGGTTTGTCTGTCGATCCAAGTCCCAATTAATGCCAAAAGGGTTGGGTCAGTTTGAAGCATACTTGATGGAGGAGCCTCAAAGACTGCTCAGCTGCTAGGTCTTGTGGAAATAGATGGTTGAACACAAAGGACTGCCCTAACAGTACTTCTTCCAGGAGGAAAATTGCAATGTGAGCTTACCTCCTAGTAGACATCAATGAATCACAAATGTGGGAGGGCAGGGATTGACTGACAGAGAGATGTTATAAATTCCCCAGTGTTAGGAGAGCTTCAGTGAGAGCTTGGCTCATACAGAGCCTCTCCCTCGAGGACGAGCCACTGGAAACTGGGCAAATTTAAACATCTCCTTAATTCCTGCTAGCTCTTCCAAGCAAGCTGTGTGGTGGGTCTGTGCCGCTGTCAGTCGTGTGTGGGCAGTTGGCACAGAAAATCATGAGGGCATCAAACATCCTTTGAGGACCTCTGTCCCCTCCATTTTAAGTGCTCCTCTGTAGCTCTCTTCTGTACCAGCACAGCCTGTGATTTACTAAAGGGAAGGAAAACAGGCACTCTCTTCCTTCTGCTTATCTGGCCTCATGGCATGCTTTGGCCAAAATTTGGAAATGCATTGATTTATGCAGGCAGGATTTTCCCTGGGCTGCCTGGAAAGGCTCCCAGGCAGTCACAGCTCGGTGCTCCAGATCTCCTTCACAGGAGGAAAAGGTTTAGGGCTGGCAGAGCCCCCACTTCTGTCCCCCGTGCTAGTGCCTGAAGGAAACGGGCGTGTTTAAGGCAAATCAGCTTGTCCATTGCAAAGCGACTGAAATGGGTGTTACCAGCTTTTTAAATGCCAGATGTGGTTGTCACTGCATGGTTGAACTGGTTAAGCATATTTGCAGCTGAAGTGGCTGGGGGGTGGAGTGCTGTGTTTTGTGGGTCCTGACAGTCGCTGCACTATCCCGTGACCGAGTGGAGGAATCTGGCCAGTTGACTTGGTCTCCCCAGGCTGGTGCTGACTCTCCATAGAGCCGCTGTAGGCTAGACATACTTTTCCCCCAACTCAAGCCTTGTAGGGGGTCTCACTTTGAGCCTGTTTTCCGAGGAAGGTTGGGAGACAAAGGCTGTATAAGCTCTTCCTGAAGAAATCGTGCCAGTACAAGGCAGGCATGAAACAACACAAGACAATGCACGTCTACAATGCTTTTCTCAGTTCTGTCCCCAATTATAAATGGTCTTTGGAGATTATTCAGCTGATGAGGACTGTAGCACATGGCTCACCTGCTGAATTCCTCATCTCCTCATGCATATTCTCATACTTTCTCCCTCCTGCTCCCATTCTGTGTCCTGCATAAGCATTTTAATCCTGGTCCCACTGTCAGGTTTTTTTTTTATTTTTCCCTGGGGAAACTCAGTCCCGGTATTCCCCCTCTCCCAGGGAAGCTGGAAGAATAGGTTGGTCAAGAATGAGATTATGCTTTTGTTCTCTCCAGGTAAAATCAGTGATGGTGCTTATAGTCTCTTGAGATCAGCCTGCTCCTGGACAGACCCAGCTCCTGCAGCTCTGTAGCGCAACGAGCATGAATCAGGTCAGAGCAAAGCATACAGGTGGTCCATAAAGTGGAGCAGGGGCTGGTAAACTCTGTGTATGCCACTCCCCCAGAAATTATTACGATTATAAAAATACATGGTTTTGCTTAGTATAATCTTATACCAGCAAGAGAGAGAAAACATCTCTACTTTGTTTACGTTCACTTTTAAGAATAAAAATGAAAATAACCCAATCATTGCTGGTGGTACAGTTCAGGATCTGGGGGAGAATCACAGCCATGGATGTGTTGGTTGGAATTGGGTCTGGGGATTTTCACTCCAGCCTCCCACGTGAAGTGGGACTGTTGCCAGCCCTAGGTCAGGCCAGCCATGGCGTCGTCTACCAAGGCTTCATCCTCCAAGGATGGCGTTTCCACAGCTGCTCTGGATCCTCTTCCCAGGGGATACGCTACTTTTGTATATGCAAAGAGTTTGTACAAAATCACAGAATCATTGCTATCACTGTCTTTTTCCTAGTGTTAAAGGACTTTTTAAAAACAAATCAGATAGAGATGGGCACTTTCTGTCTGATGACAAGTTCTCAACAAGAAACACAGTTTTAAAAGACACACTAATAGAAAATACTATTTGTGATATTCCCTCCCAGGCCATTTTTCAGAGATGGTGGGTTTGACAGGGATTGGTGATGTTGCAGGTTGCACTGTGAGCTCTTGGGCTTGCTGGTGATGGTCCGGTTGTGCTGCGAGCTCCTGGACCTGCTGCCCTTGGGCACTGGGGAGCTCCTTCTTGGTGACCACTGGTACTAGTGGGTTGTGTGTGAAGCTGCTGCTCTCCTTGGGCAATGCTTCTCTCCTGAAAGCCTGGTCCCTCTCTCCTCGTGGAGCATCAAGAGAGCTCCACTCCTCTAGGGATTGGGAGGATTTGGCTTAGTCACGAGAACCTGACAACCTCTTCCACAAATAAACTGAAGGTTTATTATTTAATTCAGGCAGTTGCTTCAAACAAGTCAGTTCCCATAAATAACTATCTTTTATTGTTTTTTTTTCTCTTGGTTTTTAGGGCTGAGCTAACAGAGGTCACAAGCTGTAAGAACATGCTTGGTTAATCCTGCTTAGCTTGTGCAGCCCTGGGCAGGCTGGTGTTCAGCTGTAGCCTGTGGAAGCCGAGCAGAGGAGCTGCTGGGCACTGTTGCAGCTCGGGGCCAGGCAGGCTCCCTCCTACCCCAGCATGGCCAGGGCTGGGGATGCATCCTGGCTGAGCCTGGAAAACTATTAAAATCCTGGAGTAAAGGAGCTAATGGAAAGACGAGTCATTTTCTTGATGTTTCTGCTGAGTTGTTTTTTGTTTGTTTTTTAACTGTGTTAGTCTTTTCCTACTGAAGCTAAAAGGAATTACACAAGTTTTGATAGTGCCTGGAATATATAAAATCTGGTGTGATAGGTTTCTAGCTTTATATAATAGAACATATTCCAGTCATTCAGCAGTTACTCCTACACCCAGTGTTTCAAAACAAAGATGCGAAAACTAGGTGTGAGACACTGAAGTACAAGAAACACAATTTTAATTCAAGAAATCATTTTTCTTCCTGAAAGGTTTGTTTTCTTGGTAGTCGTTGTTTACTGGGACAGATTTGTGCTGTCTCACAAGAAATGCAAATTGCTGTTTAAAGAGCTGTTTTTTCTTGCTTAACAATACAAAGCAGCATTTTTTTCATTTGCATTCATATAAGGTTATGTATTTTAAAATTCCTCTTTAATATTAAGCTGCCTTTTTTTCAGTCAGCAAACTAAAACGAAACCCTTTCTGAATCCTGTACTGCATATAGTGAAACTTTCATCGCAGAGCCAAACAAGAACAGGCTCTTTTCAGGACGACGTGATCCCTGTTGTTGTGGCAGTCGCGTGGGTTTTGTAGCACCTACAGCACTTCTTCTGCTTCGGGACACCCTCATAAACTGTATTTTTATTGCTTTTTCCAAGGCTGGCGAGAAGTTAAACATTGCACCTGGCTTTCAGAGGAGGCAGGGGGACTGTCCGTGTGTTTGAAGTCTGATTATGGCAGTGCTCTGAGGCGAGGGTGACCTTTTCTGCCTCTGCAAGCCGTGTGGGGCCAAGAGTCCTGTCCACCCCATGTGCCTGTGTAAGCAAGGGAAGGAGGAGCTCTGGGAATAGTCCTCAGGCTCTTTGGGGGCAGCATTGGGCTCAGCACTGGAAGAGGCTGCCCAGGGAAGTGGTTGACTCACCATCCCTGGAGGTATTTAAAAGATGTATAGATGTGGCACTTAGGGACATGGTTTAGTGGTGGGCTTGCTAGTGTTAGGTTAATGGTTGGACTTGATGATCTTAAGGGTCTTTTCCAACCTAAACAATTCTGTGATTCCTTCTAGCCAGCCCTTCCGGACTGTCTTTTCTCCCACAGTTGGTGGTTCAGGCACCCAGCAGCTCCCATACGAGCATGGTCCAATTTCTTTGAGTTTAAGCAGTGCTGTACACCATTTAAATATTTCCATCCTTATCCTAATGAGATGCCCATGGCCCATCTGCAGGTGGTGGAGTACAGATATGGTCCTTCTGGTGAGGTGCCCTGGCTGGGTTTCGCTCTTCCAAGCGTTGACACTGCCAAGCTGTGCTTCACGATGGCAAGCCGGGATGGGCTGGGTTCCAATGGCTTAGGTAGCTCCAGGGAAGCTGAAGCTTGGAGCTTTTCCACCTTAACTGAGCTGACCCCATCATGGATCCTGGAGGTATGTACAGGTCTGCAGAGCAGACAGTGATTTTTGGTTCATTACGTCCTAGCGTTGTGATAAAGCATGGGCCTGGGGAAAGGCATTTTAATGTTCTTATTGGATGGCAGCCCCAACCTTGTCCTGCGTGGTTGCACTCCGTTGGTTCGTCAGCAAGTGCCCTATTATGGATGTGCCATGACGTGGACCTTGGCATGGCTTTGCGCAAGGTGTAGTATAATAGTGGTACTATCAAATTAATAGGTCCAGGCGTCTCTGCACCTCGGGGTGAATCTCAATGGATCTTGCTTCATCTGCTGCTTTGCCTGGCTGCAGAGGGGATGAGAGTTGGACGCAGGCTAATTCTCTGCCAGCTTGTAGTAGCAGCAGATGAAGCTTTGGTTGTTACAGTGGAACAGGGGAAACTACATGAACCTTGGGAAGAAGGTCCAGAGTTGGCCTACTCTGAACATTCTTGGTCCTGGGCAAGGTCTGGCGCCTCCCTAGAGCTCCTGCCGTGGATCTTGATTCCCTTCTGCCCGCGTCTGTGATTCATCACAGTCTCAGCTTAATAAAACTTCAGGTTTCCTAAGAGGGACATGACCTTTGCCATGTTGTGTTAGGACCTGTGGCTAATTTCTGTAGCATTATATATATAAAAGCTGTTTCTTTAGGGCTGAATCCATCTCCTTGGTGCTGTTTGTCATGAACTGTGCTACCAGAGTTTTATGGTTAAAAATAAATTTCTGAAAGATGTTCTGTCAAAGTGTGCCAAACAGGAGTAATGGTTAAGAATTCAGGATTCATTCTGAAGAGGTGATTTTTAATGTGTTTGATTTTCATGTGTCTCTACCATTTTAGGTGGGGGAAAGTCAACATATTACTGTATGCTCAGAACAGCCAAATAAGTAAGACATGTTTACTGCTAGACTATAATACTGTTGAAACAGGTCTGGCAACATCATCTGTTTTGTGATGCCAGGAACAACAAAGTGTTGCTTCAATTAAGCCCAACACTTGTAAATCATTTCTTTGCTTATTTTAGAAGATTCGTTGAACCCACTGCCTGCAATCTGTAGGTTGCAAACTGCTCAAAGAGCAGTTTAGGGAGGAAGATGTAGTGTAGGAAGGTTTCCCTCTACACGTCTTTTTACAATTCCCCCAAATCAGTGCGATCTTGGAAAGATGCCATATTTGTTGTGTGCAAAGGATGTATCAACCTGGCATGTTGTGAACTAACCAAGAAATCATGACAGTGTCATTCTCTGAGCATGCTGGAATAAGAGGCTGGGAAATTTAGAAGTACCAATTGCAGGGGCCGCTGTTTTAATACAGAAAGCGTGGAATATGTGCTTTCTGTGGCATAGGAAAACGTGACTACTGTCCTAAGCTTTAATTGCCAGTTTAAGGGTGTCAAGCAGAAGCAAGAATTACAAGGCAGTGTGTCTCAATGACTCTCTTTTTACTTGTAACGAGGACCTAGTTTAAAAACAAAACAAAGAAACTCCTCCTCAGAAATCCTGCCTGGAAGTCCTGTACCAGAGGGATGTTTTCTCAGTGCTGATACTCCAGGGAATTCAGTTTTTATTTCCAAGGTCAAGAGAGAGGCTGTTGCCATGAGTATGTCCCATGTGCAGCGCTGGTTGAAGTGGAGGTACCCATGTTGCCCTCAGATTTCTTTTGGGAGAGTAACGTGGCAGCCAAAATCTGTAAATCTTACCAGAGTGTGTGCACGCTAGGAGTCCTGCAGCGTGGAGAAGAGCAGTCCGTCTCCTTGGATTGAATTAGCTGACCTTTTGATGGGTGAAAGAAAGAGCAAGAGATAAGTCAGGAGATAAATTCCTGCAAGAGCATAAAGGAAATTATTCTTAATTCTTTGCCTTGGCAGGGCCGTGTGATCGTGACCCAGCAACGGCAGTCGTATTGGTATCCCTTTGCTCCTGCGGAAATGGCAGCAGAGATGGTATCACAGTGAGGTCTCTCTGATGGCTCAGCTGAGGTAGAAAGAGGCAGAGTTTAGTACAAGAAATGTGTATGCGTCAGGAAAAGGGTTTTTCTTTGTTGCGTGATGATATCTCTGATATTCCAGGACAATCCGCAAAAGTCCTTTAAAAAAAACCCCAAAACGCACTGACATCACTGAATTCCATGTATAGAAGAGGGAGCCTGTCTTAAACCCATATATACGGAAATAGGTATGGTGGTTGGGATCGTACAGAAGTCTTTCAAAGCTGGGCTTTCCCACCTGGGTGGACATGGTGGCTGTCCTGGCAGGCTGAGCAGAGGAGACTGAAATGTCAGCAGGGTTGCTTTGGGGCTTCCCTGGCTCGTTTGGGTCTTTTCAGTTCATTTATAGATGTATAATCTGTAATTATATCTGTGTAGATGAGGCACTTAAGGACATGGTTTAGTGGGCATGGTGGTGTTGGGTCGACGGTTGGACTCGATGATCTTAGAGGTCTCTTCCAACCTTAATGATTCTATGATTCTGTGATTTATGAAGAGAGCAGCTTTGCTCGCCAACTTTGCTTTGTAATGCTAAACAAAGAAGGATAAAAGTTTAAGGATGAATAAACACTGCGAAAGAATAAGTAGCGAGTTGTTTGAATGGTTAGAGCTAACTAGAAACCAAGTTCTCGTGTTTTTAGGAACTATTTCCTTCTCCAAGTTTCACAGAAAACTCACATTAAAAGAACTTTTTGCAAAGGGTGCTCTATATTTGTGCTCCCGTAATTAACTGAAGGCTGACACAGCACCAGTTAGAGTGGAAACCATCTGCTTTGGGGCTGCTGCCAGGCACGGAGAGCCTCAGTGTTACAGTTCCTCCGAAATGCAGTTATCTCTGGCCACAGTTATTTGCTGGTGAAAAGTTCCACTTGCACACACGGAGATTTGATCGAGACCTTGTTGGAAAACAACGGTGAGAGAATTAAACTCTGAACAATATCAGAACTCAGGTTCTGTAATTATTTCCTTTAATCTGAGCGATGATAAGATCTTCATGATTTGTGGAACTTGCAAGATTACTTAAAATGTAATTATAAATTTTATATAGGCACATATGTATGCATACAGATATGTGAAATAGGTGACCCATAATGATTCTGCTGGAAAATGTAGCATATATGTCATGAATAAAATGCTTCTCCTCCTCCAGGAAAATATTTATCCCAACCCTGCAGCAGGATCCATGCAGCACAATTCCCTGTGTATGTGCAGACCTCCCTGGAGAACTGGATGTTCTCCAGACCGCTCTCTGCTCGGTCACTAAAGGGTCGCTGTACATGCATATGGCTGTGATGTCTCCTGCGGTAGCCCTGTGGCCCTGATGAAAGGGACGGGGACAGTATGAGCAGGTGTAGGTTCCAGAGCAAAAGCTTTACTCATCAGCTCTCCCTCCTGCTCTGCTGCAGCACTGGGGATTCACAGCGTCCTAGCAGTGGCTTCCTTCAGGTCCTTGGTCCCATATGCTGTTTGCAGCTGATTTACCTCCTGCCCCACTGTATCAGGGCTCCAGGGACAGAGGAGAAACGGGTGCACCGCTTTCCTTCTATATGTTACTTTCAGTAGCCTTAGTAAGTACGTGATAGCAGGAAGAGGTCCGTGGTTTAAAAGGTTCCTATGTATCAGTACTAAATATTTCCTACCTACTTTCACTTCATGCACGTGGTAGCATCTGTCATGTACTCTCCTCTTCTGAGCTGGCCCTGAGCTGACCTTACCCACCAGACTAGCAAGAGAAGGATGAAGTCAACTTTTTTTCCTCTTTGATTGGACTGTTTTTTGCCACGCTGCTTGATATTTGCCCATATCTCTATGACTTAAACTGCGTTTCTGGAGCTAGGAAGCCTCCTTGATTGATAGCACTAACGTAAGAAGGCACTGAGCTAATTAAATCACATTGCCACTTCCCAACGCTACTGTCTCAGGCTGACCTAATTTTGACACTACAAAGCTTATCAGCAGAGTATCTATTGAGTTAGGGGAGCCATAATGCTGTTTGTAGGAACAGATAGATTGATTCCCCCCCCCCCCCTTACAAATCATTACACTGCTTTTCATTGTTCCTCCTGCTGGACAAGTATTAAAAACTTATGATCTATGGCACATGGTCTCTGTCTGTATCTGTTTCTGGAATGGTAGGTATGCTCCAGTTCAGAGAGGGATGGGGAAAAGACCATGATAACTCTTCAAACATGAATATGGGCTGAGATCCTTGTCTCTTTTAAGGACTTCTTTCTTATTTAAGATTTGGAATAATGAAGTGGTCACTGTTGCACCTCATGAGAAGGCATACTCTGCTCTCCTGCTAATTGCAGTGAGCTGCTGGAGACCGTCTGAAGCTGGCAGGGACCCCGTTTTGTGCTGGTGAAGCACGAGAGCAAAGTCTTGCAAAGGTTTTGTGTGAGTTCTTTGTTGTTCTTGGCCTGATGCATGCAAGTCCAGGCCCCTAGATCCAGGATGAATCAATACGTACCAAAAGATGGAGGTGACTGGGGATGTGTGGAGAAGGAGGAGGAGAAAGGCTTTACCTTCTAGCTGTCACTGGAAGACTGAGAAGCTGAGGATGCTTTTTGTGGAGGTTCAACCCTCTTATCAAAAAATCCAGTTACTCTTTGGTCTGTTTTTAGTTTGTCGGTGTCATAAAGTCACATGTAAACAAATATCTCATGCCCTAGAAACTTTTGAGATTAACTTAGAAATCGTGAACAAATACTTTTTCGATTCTGCGTGTCTTTGTTTTGAGCAGTTAGGAAACAGTGCAATCACAATCACAGAGATGAAAACCTTTTTTTTTTTTTTTTCCCCCATAAGAGCTGAAATGATCATTTATTAATAAGATTCCAGCAGTTCAGCTTTTTTAGAAAAATACCAATTATTGTAAACGTTGTGATTAAGGTCAAGAGAGTTCCCAGCACGTTAAATGGAAAGGCAGACTGGAGCACTCCAGTTGTCCAAATTTTCTTATTTGCGCCACAGTTCCACAAATGTACGGTAAGTCAGGAAGCATCTCCTTTCTGAGTACTGTACCAACTCTCACTTATTTGCTTTTACTGGATGACCAGTTTAGTTTGAAAAAAAGTCTTTTCTACCTACTCCTGCACTGCTTTAGAAAATAAATTTTATTCTGCATGTTTCTATTCGAAGTTAGCTAGCATTAATCACAGCGTCTGATTTGTCCTTTGTCTTTTTTTATTAAGTGTGTCTAGATACCTGCGTACATATTCAACTTTTGACATTTCTAATTTTGCCTTCACAGACATTTTTATGACTTTTTTTTTTTCCCCGGGTCTGTACTGTCTGGGGAACTTGTTGCAAGTTGAAACCAAATTGCTTGTGTAGGCGTGTATGTGTGTGCAAGAGACAGAGGAGGGAAATAAATTGAAATTGCTGGAAAAGAGCAGCCAATAAAGGGGGACCTATGTAACGTCAATGTATAAACGAGATATGGTGAAAGGTCAGGCTGTGGCACCATTTTTCGTCTGAAATAAGAAATCTCATGGCGCCACACAACTCCTTTGCAGCAGAAGCTAGGCAGGGTTGTTCTTGGTTTTGTTGTTACGGCTTTTCCTTCTGACCTGACACTCGGCTTTCCTTGCGTCGTGTGTGCGCATTGCCGGGAACAGCACCGTGATGGATTCTTTCATGCGATATTTACTGTGTATAATCACAAGACAAATTCTTCTAAAAAGCCACAAACAAAATAAATGCCAAGTATATATTACTTTAATGTCTCGTCTTGTATTAAATCCTTGGAGGCATATTTCAGAACCAGCTCTAATGAATACTCCTGTGGTAGAGAGGGAGGTGACATTTTATAATTATGCAGTATCTTCTGAACCATAAGACTTTAAAACTTAAAGAAGTAAGAATTTTTTTTATTTTCCTTTATTTGTTTGATTTCTTCTTAAAGCAGTGTATTCTTTTGACATAATAATACACAGCGGGGTATTTTTTCTTTTCTGTATTGCCTTCCCAAACCTAATGGCTATGGAGCAGTGGCATAGACACTAAAATGAAGGACACTTCAAATGTAATTTGATGTTATATGAATATAATATGAATGTAAATGTAATATTAATGTAATATGGATTTAAAAGGCAGCAGGATGTTGGCATAATGTTGCTGACTCTTCTAATTTTACCAGAAGTCCCATGATCTATGCTGAACCTTGTTTTACCTTTCTGCTCCGTGGCTCTGCTTTAGCATTTCACTATTTTATTATTCGTATTGTGGGAGATGATAAAAGCCCCAGTCGTGGCCCAGAGCCCTGTTGTACAGCAGCTGTGCATGGCAGAACAAGGAGGATGCTCCGTGTCCCACGACATTGAACTTGAGGCGTGTGGAGGGGGAGCAGCTCTCCTTGCACAGGGAAAGCTGCAGTACACCGGGCACTAGTGCTGCTGTTCTACTTAGAAAGAATAATAATAATAATAATTAAGAATCAACAGATTCTATTAAGGTCAGAGTAATAATAATAATAAAGAATCAACAGATTCTATTAAGGTCAGAGTGTGACACATGGGACTGACGACTAAACAAGGACATCTCTGTCCTTGCAGGAGGGACAGTGAGCTCCATGGGAAGAGCAGCCTGGACCAATGGTACCAAGGGAAGGGTAGGTTCCATTTGTTTCTTCTAAGCAGTAAACAGCATCTTTAGCCTTGCAAAGTGCCAGCTGTGTAATCGTATGGGGAGTGCTGGGGCTGTAAAAGTTCTCCTGAGCAGTAAGAAGGCAAAGCTGAGGTAGCTACTGTGTTAGGGAGGCAGGTGGATATACTTGTCTGACTAAATGCGACCATAGGTTGAGCGTTGTGTATATGTTCAGTCATTGGGCTGTACTTGGAAATAACTGATGCCAGGGAACAATTTTTGCTGTCTTCACAAAACTGCCAAGAGCAGGGATACGTTGGTCTTTAACGTGTATTCACTTTTGATAAATAGGAGCTGCTGGCAGAAGAGTGGAGAGGGCGAGCTGATGGGTCTTTGAAACTTGGTGCGCGGTGGCTCGAGGACCAGAGCTTGCTGGAGCATCTGCTGGAGCTCGCTGCCGTTGTCGCAGCTGGAGCTGCTGGGCCACCGCTGCCTGACTGGGAGGCTGTGAGCGTAGGGGGCAGCTTTTTGCTCTTGTGCCCACTTGGTTAGTCTTCAGTGGCCCCACCAAGCTGTTGTCTCTGCTGATCTGATGGTCTTCCAGAGCTGTGCCACCTTGTACCGTTAGACTTGTGAGCACGCCAGTAATGCAGGAAACATCCATTCCATGCACGAGCTCTTCTGCCTGTGCTGGTGCTCTGCAGAGAGATTCCGCCGAGGACAGATTTCTTAAACGCTTGCTGAAGAGGTTAATCTAGACCAAGCACATTGAAAAATGATCTAAATATAGTAGACTGAGATGGATGGGGGCAATGCAAGGCAGCTGTGAATATCAGGCTTAGTCATTACAGCCTGAAATAATTATTCTCTTCCTGTTCATTTAGTTGACCTGACACTGTCCTGCTCAGGGTCCTTGGCTTGAGTCTCATTTTCTTCAGCCTCTGGAGAGCGAGGGTCAGAAATTTGAATTATTAGCAGGCTTGTATCAATTCTAGGCATTGTGCAGCACTTGATAACACAATGGGCTGTGTCAGTGTCAGGGTTTAACCTCAGCATTATCTAAAACCCTTTGTGCCCCACGTTGGGTGCCAAAAAGGACTGTCATGGTTTAACCTCAGCTGGCAACTGAGCCCCACACAGCTGCTTGCTCAGTCCCCCCTCGGTGGGATGGGAGAGAGAATCCGAAGAGTAAAAGTGAGAAAACTTGTGGGTTGAGATAAGAATAGTTTAATTAT
>NW_008794444.1:4428081-4472213 GCF_000699145.1 Aptenodytes forsteri
CTGGCTGTGCCCCCTCCCAGCTTCTTGTGCACCTCCAGCCTGCTCAGTCATGGAAAGCCGAATATCCCATGCTCAGAGCATGGGAATCTGAAAAGCCCTTGACTAGTGTAAGCACTGCTCAGCAACAACTAAAACATTGGTGTGTTATCGACATTATTCTCATCCTAAATCCAAAACACAGCACTGTACCCGCTACTAGGAAGAAAATTAACTTTATCCCAGCCGAAACCAGGGCAGTCAGATAGGAGCCGTGTGCAGGTTGAACCAGTAATGGCATGCTGATGGGGAGGTTCTGCAGGGGTGCCAGAGTGATGCATCCCAGGAATCCCATGAACACTTGACATGGGTGTTAGCTGAGTAATTGCAAATTGATCAAAGAACCAGTAGACTGGTGTGAGAGGGAGGCGATGTGCAGCACGGAGCCCTGAAAATAGGTCTGCAGTCTTGGAGGGGTTGTTGCTGCTGTTGCAAGGGACGTGGGGAGAACGCATGGGTGTTTTCCCAGCAGCATGGGGTTCTTGCCCATGGGAAATGGGGCCGGGAGCTCAACAGCTTTGAGTCCTGTTGGGCTCAGCTCTAATTGTTCTGCTTTCTGGTTGTGATTTAAGACTTCAGTTAGGGCTTTTAGGGTGTATCCACTTATACCGAACAGGAGCGGTGCACTGTTGAGCAGAGAGGGTGAAATACTGAGTCTTTAAAACTCACCAGAATTACATTTTATCTCTTCTCCTGTTTAGTTTATGTTACTTTATTTTGCAGTAGGAAATCTGTAACTCAACTTTCTTATGGTTCAGAAATAAAGAAAATTGTAGAGCTAGGAACATGCTTTGGAGACTTGCTGAAACAGAGCTGTAATTTGTACATGTGGTATTAGCAACGGCATTGCAGTTTTCCTACATGTACATCATGTAAAACAGCGTAACGTCCTGTAGTTCAGGTTGCATATACACGAAAATTAAAGTAAGGGTTCTGCTTCAGCTTAAGCTCTGGTCCAAATCCTGATCCCTCTGACAGCAACAGGATTTTGGTATCGACTTTGAAAGGAAGTAGCATCAGTCCCACTGCTTCTCCTGCTTAATTTTAATGGTTTAATTAAGGCTTCTCATTTGCATAATGAGTGTGATAATACATTTAGAAAGATATATAATAAAAAATAATAAATAATGCAGAGTTCATTTGGAAATTGAAACAAAAATAGCTGGAATGCAAATGAGTTTGCAAAGGTTTTGTTCAGGGGATTGCTAGGTATTAATAAATACCGTGGCAATCTCTTCTGGTGCCGAATGTGTGTATGCTGAGTAAGCAAAAGAGTATTCTCCACAGTGAACATACTCAGCTCCAGCCTCGGTCCTCCCAGCTAGGTGTATGCAAGGATCCCGGGCTGCTGAGATGGAAATGGGTCTGAGCATACCCCGGGGGTGCAGGCGATGATGCTCACCTGGTTTCTCTCTCTGGGTCTTGCAGCCCCCCCCACCGTGCGGATCGTGCACTCGGGCCTGGCATGCAACATCGAGGAGGAGCGCTACTCCGAGAGGGTCTACACCATCCGTGAGGGCGAGACGCTGGAGCTGACCTGCCTGGTCACCGGCCATCCTCGGCCACAGGTGAGCCCCCGCCGTGCCCGGTGGCAGCCTGCCACTGGTCACCGCACCCTTCCTCTGCTCTGTCTGTCTCTGAGCCTGTGCAGGTTGGTTTTGTCTTCTGCTAAGGACTAGATTGGCGCAGGGTGGTAGAGATCAATGCAACAGGATCTGAGGGGGGGGGATTTGTCCAGGCTGTTGGTTTGATATTGGGGTGTTGCAGAAGAAACATCAACAGCAGAACTTTTTTTTTGAATGACTGGCTAGGAACGTGATATTAAAACCAGCAGGTCTGTCTTGTGCTGTAACATGGGGTCCTGATGTGAGAGTTTGAGATCCGTGGAGGTGGGTAGAAGGAAAGGAAAAACAAATACGAGGACAGGGATGGCTGAGTGTAGACAGTATGCACCAGAGTGAACAGCTGGAGTGGGGGCACACGAAAGCTCGGGGGAGTCTTGCTGTGCTCCTGGGTCTTGGATGTCGTTGGAACCACAGCATTGCAGCCCTGCAGAAGACAAAAGTTAAACAGAAATAAACCCTTTTTATTTACAGGGGTTTAAAAGGTGTAAAATATACACACTTTTCCCAGGCCTAACTCTATTTTATAGCATCACATTCAAAGCCGAAGAGTCTTGTCAGCCTGTCATGGAGCTGCCCTGCTGTGTCCCCTGCTCGCCACCCCCCCTTGGCCCAGGGTACCCCATTAACAGGTTATTTTAGATCAGGACCTTTCAAGACCTGTGCAAGTGCAATGCTTTATTACCCCCCTGCTCTGCTTTTCCGTTTCCATCTTTTCCTTTGCTTTTTGAACCAAACCTGCTCTCTGTTCCCTCAAAGTGGCCATTGCCACTTTGTCTTCTGCTGTGTCCCCTCGTCTTGCTCTGTTGGTAAAGAAGCCGAGTACCGAGAGCTGAAGGTGTCTCTGTAATTAGCTGAGACTACCACGTTTCACAGTGCACATATTTGTATGAGATTTTGAACAGTAGAACACCTCGCCAGGATTTTCTTTGCAAGGGGGGGTGAATTAAACGCCTCCCTCTTGCAATCACATAGGACAGGCGGGAGCTGTGAGGTGCAGTTAGCCGGAGTGAGAGCTGGGGAGAGAGGATTCACTGGAGACCCCAAGTCTGCAGATGCGTGATATTCCTCCAGGAAGGAGAGATGTGCTGATTCTCTGCCGTTTATACTGTAGCTGTTCCCAATTTAATGAAAAGATTTAAAAATAAAGAAGTTGAAGTTTAGCCTGTGCTGGTTCCAGGGAAGGCATAGGTCAGGCTGTGTCTTAGAAAACTCTACTTTAACTGCACACAGTTGCACTCTCTCAGCTGCAGTCACACATTAAAGCCATGTTATAAAACAAGCCATTTTTCTTGTAGATTAAGTGATCTCTGTCTAGTCTTTGCCAGGTGAAGGAGAAAGAAAAAAGCCCTAAAAAAGAAAAAAAAAAAAAAAGGACTGGGCCAAGCGTCCAGATGTTTTGATAACACCCCAAATGAGAGCAGTGCTGTTCTAAAATCAGTGCTGCTGTTACGAATTTTAATGTTCAGTGTCTCACAAGGTATGAAAAGTATTTATAGCCCTGCTATTGTATTCTCTCCCATTGCTGGTTGTCCTCTTTGCTCTGACGTTGCCCACGCCATAGGAGATTGGTGGCTCGTGGAACGTTGTCAGGGGAGATCGGTCTCTTCTCCCAAGTAACAAGCGATAGGACGAGAGGAAACGGCCTCAAGTTGCGCCAGGGGAGGTTTAGATTGGACATGAGGAAAAATTTCTTTACTGAAAGAGTGGTTAAACATTGGAACAGGCTGCCCAGGGAAGTGGTGGAGTCCCCATCCCTGGAAGTATTTAAAAGACATGTAGATGAGGCACTTAGGGACATGGTTTAGTGGGCATGGTGGTGTTGGGTTGACAGTTGGACTCGATGATCTTAGAGGTCTTTTCCAACCTTAATGATTCTATGAATCTGTGAGATGCAGGGAAGATGCTGGTGGCTCCTCATTGGAAGAGCCAAGTGAGAGACTCTGGACTGATACAGACCTCGTTCATGAAAGCTGATAATAAGGTTTTAATGTAGCACTGATTGAAGCAGGAAACGAGCACCTCCTGCCTTGAGGACACCCTGCTGCTTTTTAGGGGATCCCTTATGGCATAAGGTGCTGTTCAACGGGGGGAAGATGGGGTCTGCCCTGGGCTGGCCGCCTTCTCCAGCCACCTCTCTGAAACAAGTCCATGTCTCCCAGTGCCTGTTAGTAACGTTGGATTCATTCCACCTTCCCAAAATTTTCTTATCCAGGCTTATTTAACAACTTTTTAAGATCCAAAGCAGCTGGCTCTGGATGCAGCAGTTTTTGGCATGCCCTGTGTTTGGGTGGAGGTAAGTAGCACATTCGTGTGCAGGCAGAAGAGAGCAGGATAAAGGTAGACTGATACTTCCAGTGTGCTTACTTGGAGAATGTGTGTTTCTCAAACCATCTCCTCCATCTGCTCCGGCAAAGCTGACCAGCAGCCTGCGAGGTTTGGTGCAGCTGAAATCAAAGATCCTCCTCAAACCTGCCGGCCCGGAGGCTCGAGGCAGCTTCAAAGCGAGCTGGGCTGTTACCCATCAGGAAACGCTTTGGACCAGCTATGAGAGGTGCCGTCTCAAGCAGTAACAAAGCTTATGATGCTGCTGAATCAAAAAAAAAAAAAAAGCTGTTCAACCAAAAAGTCTTATCAAGAAAGCAGCCACATGGCTGCTTTTTTCATAAAAATCTCTATTTTCTCATTTGGGATTTAGGATGGAAAATTGATTTCTCTTCATTTTACCTGTTTATAGATTTTCTTTGTCAGCCAGCACCTCGGTCTGCTCTCTCACGCTTGCTCTCATGTTACAGCTCTCTGAGACTCGCAATATTTTTTGCAGATTAATTGCCTGAGAGCAGGAGGATAGTTTTGGTAGTCTCAGATGGGTGATTCTGCAGAGAAATACAGGAGGCTGGGCAGAGCTGCATTTGAACATTAGCCTTTTTATCACCTTCTTATTAAATTTCCATTCAATTTTAGTGCTCCAGAAAGTAAAAAAGAAAAGAAAGAGGCTAAGACACCATAGCTTTTTGCTTTGCCATATTTAAACTTCGGCATGCAACTCCGTGGGAGCCACGGCCCCTTGGACTCGTTGCCCGTGAAATTTGGCTTCTCTTAAACAAGACTGCCGTGGATCTCACCAACGTTTGTGTTGCTTTTGTCAGTGGGGCTGCTGGGGAAAAGCACCCACCAGGGTCAGGCAGGAGACCAGGGTGGATGTAAAATCAGCAAGCTGGTGCTCGCTGTTTCCAGCTGTCAGAGAACTACTCTTTCCTGCCAGTAATTACTCTTGGGTATTTTAAATACAGATAGTGTAAGATTTTTATTTATTTTGCTTGTTGGATACCCCGTTCTGCTTTATGGGCCTGGTTCTTTAGGGGGGGGTCTGCAGTGTGTTTCTGTTGTGACCAAGTGGCAGTGGCTGGCTGGAAGGGGTGATATGGCATTTATTTTTAAGCCCACCTTTTTTATATGTGCAGAATTTATATATGAAACTTGACAATATATTGTCGTTGGATTCTCATGTTCAGACAGCTTTCAGTATGAGATGGGTTTGAGGGGAAGTATCTGGCAGGATTCTTCCTATTCTTGCAGGTGGAAGTGGTGAAAATACATTTTTATTTTTCTTTTTTCTGCAAGAGACTTCCATCCACATTTTGTGGTAATTGCCAGTATTTTCAGTACTTCGATTTTCTTTTTACCGATTTTTGCACGGAAGGTTATCAAATTTGGTTTTGCAAATTGTATGGAAATTATTTTCAAAATGATATTTTATCAGACCCTGGGAAGTGAGTTTATAAAATATGTAATTATGTGCCTATTTTAAGAATGCTATTCAACTTGCATGTGTTTCTCAAACTTTTTCAATTATTATTGGCGTACACAGAAACTCCTTTTGTTTTAAACGCTGTAAGAAGTCAGCAACTCGGTACTAGGCATTTATAAAATCCCCCACTGGTGTTCACTGTACTCCTCCCCAAGTCGGGAGTGGGCAAAAAACACGCATTAACTAAGGTGAAAATGAAGTGGTGAAAGTGTGCTGTGAGTCAGCTGATGAGACCATCCGTCCTGCATCCTTCCTTCCAAGAAGTGGCCTTTGCAGATGGTGGCGTGGCTTGGGCCTCCGCCTTGCAAAAGCTCTTCAGTCTCCAGAGCTGTTTGTAGGATTATGTTTTTGGTTCTCGGAGGCTGTATCGAGTAGCGGCGAGTAACGAAGTCACGCTGCAGTAATGACTGCGAGGTGGTGCTGGCCGCTGAAAAACACGGTGTGCAGTACCAGCATTACTGCTGGCTTAAAGTCTTTGCAAGGTTTTACCAGGTCACTTGGATTAATGAATTGCCGTAGCCTGCTTTATTCTTTTTGTTTAAACTATGAGCCTGGGATATACATACATCCCCTATTTTCTGCAGTAAACTCAAGTCTTGGCCAACCGCTGTCCTGTGCTGCTCCTTACGCTTCCGTGGCAACTGGATAAGGGGCCATTAGGAATTCTTGCCTGAAATAAAGGCTGCTAGATGTATTGTGGAGCAGAAACGCCACACTAGTATGAGAGTGGCTCATGGAGGGGGACTAGGATGTTTAGCAGGAAAGTGGTGCACCTCTGCAGGGATGCCAAGAGCAAACTGCTTTCTGCCCGTGCTGTTCTCTTGCCTTGTGTCTCTGCTAATTGTTATTGCTTTGGCCATCGCAGGTGATGGCATTAAAGCTAAACGGAGGCTGCCAGCTTCCACCCATAAACACATGTGCGGTCCCCATTGCATGGAGATGAGAGGTGAATTCTGGGCGTCAGTCTTCACAAACATTGTGCTGGTTCATTAACGGAGCATCTGCTTCCATTCCTGGTCAGTGAGGTATGGGAGCCAGGAAGCAGCGCTCAAGTAAAAAGATCATTCAATACGTAAGGCTGGTGTTAGTAACAAGCTTTATTTAGTGTTCTTAAAGTGAAACTGTGGAAGTACTGTCTGCAAGCCTTCACTTTTGGGAATAGCACGTAAGAGCGGGTGCAAATGCTAAAGCAGAAAGCTCTCTTCCTGATTTGCAAGCTGAGTTTGGTAATTGAGCACCTTACTAGCTAGGGGTTTGGAGCTTACAGTTAATTACACCTACAAAATTAAAGTCTCTTTAAAATCATGCACTCTACTTAACAAAGAATTTTTTTCTTGTTTTGGGGGCTAATTAGCTGCATTCACCTGCTTTCCTGATTCTGAGCTCACAGTAGGTCTCCACAACTATTGAGAGGCAGTTTGAAAGCCAAGTATCTAATGATAAGTAGAGGAAAATCTCCTGTGAACTTTCCTCCTCTGGGTCCTCTTACGGTCTCAGCCAGATGGCAGGCAGGCATGTGCCAGACCTAGCGATGGGCTGGAGAAGATGCCAGCACTACAAGATGGGTCAGCTTAAGGAGCTGAGCCTAGAGGGAGGACCAAGCTGAGCTCTCTGGCTGACTGTAGAGGACATCAGGTCTTCTTGTCTGATGTTTGTCCAATCATTGCCTCCTTGTCAGCCTAAAAGGACCACAGTGACTCTGTGGCTTAGAGAGGTGCCTACGAGTGAGCCTCAGACCATTGCTGTAAATTGCTGCAAGTGGAGATGGTCCTCAGGGAGTCTCCAAAGGCTCTATGTGCTCTGCCAGCCCAAGCACCTTTCTCCTCAACCCCCACCATCCCATGGACCATCCCCAAGGAGAGGAGACCTTGCTGATGCTCTGTAGCAGCCTCCTGCACTGCGGAACTGCTGTTACCAGCACAGTGTCTGCCTGCTTTTCCTTTCTACCACATTAAAAGTTCCCCTGGGATATAAAGAGAGAGAAAAAACAGCCTCTCTCAGAAGGTTGCAGATGTGTCCTTCTCCTTTATTTTGCAAGGCGGCTCCTGAATATCCAAGCTTGTATCCAGGACACGTTTACACATAAGTATGCCTTTGCGTGCACATTAATGCCTGCAAGGGAGTGCTTGTAGCTCTGAAAACTCTCCCTGGGGAAGAGGGCAGGGCTGAGACCCCTGGAGCGAGTGTGCTTTTCTGCGTGAGAGTGCTCTCGGCTTGCCATGGGGAAGCCCCTTCTGCTTGTGCCCACGTGTGTGTTGTGGTTTGGTGTTACTTTACACTCCCTCCCCATGGGTGAGGGACTGTAGCAGGAGGATTGTAGCAATGGGGAATCAGACCAAACTAGGTGGGACCCTTATTTTCTCCTCCTTGCTTCAGGGATTGGAAAAGGCAAAGAGAAAGTGCTGCTTACGGGGCTCCTCTCCTAAGGCTACGCTCGTGGCTTTAAAGAAACAAAGCTTGGTGGGGCTGGTGCGGGTGTGCACGCCGTGGTGCCAGGCCACTCTGCTGCCTGTTTAGCCTTCTCATGACACCCTGCGTGATTTGAGGCTGCCTGTGGTGGATGTCTGCTGCAGGTGGAAGTCTGGGAGGAGGAATGAATATTTTCTTTTTTTCCTCTTTCATGTCAGTGCTCCTGCATGCTTTACCAAAGCGCACGTTTTTGCCTTTTTGTCTTTCCAGGCATTGCTTTTAACTTTTTGATCAATTGATGTAGCTCTGTAACAGGCTGATGACTTGCGTGTGCCTCTTTGTGATCTGCTCCAAGTCATGTTGAAATGGCACTGCTCTATAGGGGCCTCTCTTTGAAAATGTGTCTTCAGATTTACTCTTACTGGCTTCCTGCCACGTGCTGCAAAATTCTGCCTGAAATCGGGTACAGGCAGGTGGAGATAGGGAAGCTCATGTGTTCAGAGTGGTGGTTGCACTTTCAAACTGGAAACTGTTTTGAAACTTGGTTTAAAATTTGTTGAGGTCTAATCAATATCAATGAGGCCTTCGGGGAGAATCACGTAAGGCTACAGCAGTTACTGCAAGGGAAGAGACCTGCAAACACTCACACACTGTTGTTCTCCAAAACTTAGCCTCACTCCCAATTATAGAGAAAGCTCTGAGCACCCCAACACATCATTGCATGTCTACTTGTTATCTGTGCAGTGATTGTGTAGCATTTGATATATCACTGCTGTTCATAATTTGCAGCATTCTTATACACAGCACTCATCACTTGATCTATTAAATGCGCCATTAGTTGCCATGGAAACTAATTTTCCTTGATTAAGTTTTTAAAATGCCACATCCATGCTCAGGTGGGGCTAACGGTGGGTGGGCAAATGCAGCCCTTTTTTCATAAATTACTGCTTTCAGGATTTTGCCCAGAGGTTGGTTTGGATTTTTGAACAGAATTCTGCGAAGCCCCTTGCTGTTTGGGAATGAGGGCAACGTGATGAGTCCTCCTCTCTTTGTGGCTGGCTGAGCTGAGCCCACAGCCCGTGTCGGACTCGCTGGGGCTGGCTGTGTGTCCCGCAGGGCGAGGGGCTGCAGCGTCACCCGTCGGACCCATCCATTTCCCAGACGTTAGCCCAGGAACCGAGTGTTGTGCTGTACCTGCCTGTCAGCTCGGCAAGAGATGTGTAAGGATGTGTGAAGGCCGCTTGTCCCTGTGATGGAAGTAAGTTATTTGCTGTTCTCTGTAGCTGATAGGTGACATTTTATTTACGCTGGTGAGGCTCTCCTGCACAGCCTATGGAGGGGTGTAGCTTATCCTAACTTCTTTGGCAGCTCTAGCCTGTGCTGGGGGGGTCCAGCTGGTGGCAGCAACGACTGTGAATGTCTAAAAGTGAGGAGCGACATTTGGGCCACAGGGGTCAGAGGAAGCAGCATCTTCTGAAAGAGCAGGGACTGGCTGGGATTTTGTATTCCTGGTTGCCCACTAGAGGCTGAATGATAAAGACCTTGTTTGTCAGTATAACCTCACCTACGTTGGTGGTTTTTTTGGCTCTGGGTGTGTTTTTCCCATGCCTTTCACCTCTGTGTGCTGTCACACCTCGGGTTACGTTATCCTGTCACGAGCGGTGCATTCTGAGATGCAAAATGTGCTGAGTGAAGGGAGGGCGATGCCCGAGTCCTCGTCCAGTAGCTTTGCTGTGGCTGCACGGTGGCAATGGGGGCAGCTGCGGGAGTGCTCTCTGTCCCCACCAGCATGGCCCAATGCTCTCTGGCAAGTGATGGGGTCCCCACATCTGTCCCCCTGCCCTGACCAAGCTCCAGGAGTCAGGGGAGGCAGCAGCTGCTGCTGACACACGTAGTCCAGCTGTCTGAGAGTTGTGTGCTCTCTGCTCCCAGCGACCTCTGGGATTTTGGCTATTTTGGGGATGCAGCATGCCCTAATGAGCACCGAGGCCGCCTTCTGCAGAACTGTAGCAGATTCCAGCCCCTCACATCCTTCTGCCACCCCTTCTCCTATGCAGCGCTATCAAACTATGTCATTTTATCCCCTTGAAATCAAGGGGCTAAGACGTGCACTTATTGCTGGTTGTGAGTGAAGAGAGTGGCGGGTAGCTTGGCTCTCCTGGAAGGCAGTGCATGGGAGGATCTGCATTTGGAAGACCCAGAATTTTCTCCCTGGCTCTGTTTTGCTGTGTTTTCTTTCCACTTGTAGGAGTGGAGTGCTGTGCTGATGGCCGCTCTGTCAACAAGTAGCTACTCCCCTTGCAGCTGAGAGGCTGGTGGGAGATACCTTCTGCTTCCCGAGCTCGGTGCTTGCACACCCTGAGCAGAGCCAGGACTGCTGCTCCTCCGGGGCGTGTGTGGCCCTGTGGACGTGCACCCTGTCTGTTGGGAATTCGGGTGGCATATGGGGGTGGTCCAAGTGGCACGGATGTTCTCCCTTGGCTGTGGAGGACCGTCAGGGATGCTGAGCTGACTCACGCTGTGTGCCGGCTTGGTTGGGGCAGCAAGGTGCTGAGCACACAGCCTGTCCTGCAGAAATGGAGGTGGTGGCTGGCAGGGGACGTTCTCAGTGTAGGCTCAGTGCTCGAGTCCCCAGAGGTGCCTGGGCTGACTTGGGCAAGCCACGTCAGGACTGGCTGGAGTTAGCAGGGCTGACCCATTTTGCACCTGCATTGTTGCAGCTATTGTTCGCAGTGTGTGGATGACGGGGTTTGTATTGCAGATTTATATTGCAGAAGAAGGAATGGTTTGATTTTAATTATCATCCAGTGCTGAGTGGTACGATGGGACTTGAATAAACAACGGAAAGAAGCGATAGGCAAGACAGGAAAGCAGTGATACCGCAGTGGGGGGAAAGCCTTGTGTTGCCTTGCATTTAATTTGTTGGGTTTTGGTTTGGTTTTTTTTTTTCCTGTCCAAAGGGTTTTGGTTTGTTGTTTTTTTTTTTTCCTGTCCAAAGCAAGCATGCTGAACCTTACGGTAAAAGTTAGGTGGGATGGATGAGGCCCCTGTTGAGACGTTGGCCAGCACCTTCCTGTGTGATGGGATGTCTGTGTTCCCCAAACAAATGCAGAGCCTCTTCGGAGAAGCAGAAAAGAGCAAAGTTTTCAAATTAGAGAGGAGGATCAACAGGGAGAACATACGGGTTCCTGTCCAAAGCAAGCATGCTGAACCTTACGGTAAAAGTTAGGTGGGATGGATGAGGCCCCTGTTGAGACGTTGGCCAGCACCTTCCTGTGTGATGGGATGTCTGTGTTCCCCAAACAAATGCAGAGCCTCTTCGGAGAAGCAGAAAAGAGCAAAGTTTTCAAATTAGAGAGGAGGATCAACAGGGAGAACATACGGGTGGGTAAAGGTCTAGCACATTTGTCCTTATCAGGGCAAAACCATGGTGCTGAGAGAGACTGAAAGGTAAGTCCAGCCCAGTGTAGCCCAAGTCAGCAGCAGCTTTTGCTCGGCCTTCTAAGATTGCATTTATAAGCAACAGCAGGGAAGGAAATGAAAAAGACTGGGTAAAACCATTACTTTCGCTTGCTTATTGATATTTTTTTCCTGTCTCAAATGAGTGGTAGGAATAAACCAAACGTCTAGAATTAAATAGGCTTTTGGTGGGTCCCAGCATGTCTGCGGACTGTTAACTGCACTTCTTGACACAAAGCAGCGCTGTTGTCCTGGGTTAGAGCGTGTCGTGCACTCGGTTTGCCATGTGCTCAGGTGCACAAGTGTCTCAGTCCCAAGAAGGCTGGTGCAACTCCAGGAGTCTCTTGCTCTCTTGTCTTTCAGTGCTGTCCCTCACTGTGGATGCTGTGATTTCTGTCCTGGACTTTTTTCACATTTAACACTTATTTCTCTTGTCAGACGGAGCAGGGGAGGGTTGTAGTGGGCACTGAATGTATCTGCAGTGCTCTGCAGAGGTGTGAATTCAGTTGCTGCACTTCAGAGAGAAAGCAGCAAATAAACAGTTCATAACCTCAACAGCAAAAATGGGATGTAAATTTTAATCATGTATTTCTTTTAATGCTGAAGAACGGTAGAAATACATGCCCTTCATAGCTAAATATGAGTTTATTGAGTCAAACGTTTATGAAGGGTTTTTTTCAGCATAAAATGCAGGCTAATTTAGTCATGAGTCAGGCTGGATTTTGTCAGGTGTTCACTGAACATTTGTAAAGTCTTCCCATGAACTGAGGAGTGTCATATGAAATCATCATCAGTTTTCCTAACAAGAGTACAATTATTGTAGCAAGGATATGCAGAATGCAATAGGAAAACAGCTGTTCCAGTGTCAGTGAACCCCCTCCCCACAAATTGCTTTCTTTGGCCACATCAGCAGTTAATAAGAAATCCTGTAAATTACAATAGAAAATGTAGTATCCACTTTACCTCAGAGGAGCCTTTTATGTTTTGCTTGCAGCTGATCAAAGAGAACATCACGTGAGTTTTTTGTTTTGTTTTTCTGAAATGCTGCTTTTTATATTTTTAATGGATGGAGTGCCAGAAAATTTTCATTCTTGCTTTGCGCACGCTAATAAGGTGAAGGTAGGATTCTGTTCTGAAACATTAGAGGAGGCTACACTAATCACACTGAGTAATTAAGATGGTATGCATTTTAAATAATGAAGGTGTTTCTATAACATGCCACCGTTACAGTATCCACTACCTCAGAGGAGCCTTTTATGTTTTGCTTGCAGCTGATCAAAGAGAACATCACGTGAGTTTTGTTTTTCTGAAATGCTGCTTTTTATATTTTTAATGTTTAATGTGCCAGAAAATTTTCATTCTTGCTTTGCGCACGCTAATAAGGTGAAGGTAGGATTCTGTTCTGAAACATTAGAGGAGGCTACACTAATCACACTGAGTAATTAAGATGGTATGCATTTTAAATAATGAAGGTGTTTCTATAACATGCCACCGTTACATGTGTCTGTTGATGGAGATACCTTGCTGCTTGGCAGGGAGCTTGCTTGTTGGAACTGGAAGGAGAGGTGAGCGGAGCACTGTGTGGTGCACGTCAGCTGCCCGTCAACTCCAAACACTCATGGACTGGGGTTTTGCCATGCTCTGCACTTTACCTCAGAGGAGCCTTTTATGTTTTGCTTGCAGCTGATCAAAGAGAACATCACGTGAGTTTTTTGTTTTGTTTTTCTGAAATGCTGCTTTTTATATTTTTAATGGATGGAGTGCCAGAAAATTTTCATTCTTGCTTTGCGCACGCTAATAAGGTGAAGGTAGGATTCTGTTCTGAAACATTAGAGGAGGCTACACTAATCACACTGAGTAATTAAGATGGTATGCATTTTAAATAATGAAGGTGTTTCTATAACATGCCACCGTTACATGTGTCTGTTGATGGAGATACCTTGCTGCTTGGCAGGGAGCTTGCTTGTTGGAACTGGAAGGAGAGGTGAGCGGAGCACTGTGTGGTGCACGTCAGCTGCCCGTCAACTCCAAACACTCATGGACTGGGGTTTTGCCATGCTCTGTGATATCCTGATGTACCACGGGTGTTTGAAAAGTTGCCTTTGCTTGCTCCTAAGCCTCATTTATTGATATTGTAGATAAATATATTTTTGTCTCAATGCTTCTGTATATTGTCTCAATGCTAAATCTTACATAGCCTCAGCCGTGGGAGGAAAGGCTTTCCTGAGGATGACTGTGGGAGCCTTGAATGAGAGCGGGCAGAGGTGGTGAAATAAGTGAGGAAGGAGGGAGGTCCAGAGGTGCTGAGACCCAGCCATTTCTGTTGATTATGGCATTGATGGTGAAGGTTATAAGAATTTAGACTTCCCAAAAAGCAACCCAGGAGAAAACACAAACCCCTGAAGAAGACATTTCCTCAAAAATCTCTTTTGGACCTGAAGTCCTTGCCTAGTGGCAATCTGATGCTAAAAACTCTCAGTTAAGTTGTAATTAATATAAGGGATTGGTGGAGTTATCTTTGTTAGGTGGCAGTTACACGGCCTCTTCCCCGCCCTGTCACGGAGCACAGAACTTTTTGGGCAGCGGTAATGAGGAAGGTACAGCATCCTTACTGGTCCACCCGCCCCTCTGGCACACAGGCTTTCACTGCGGCCCCGAGCTGGGTGCTATGGTCGGTGCCTGCAGGGCAGCTGGTGGCCTTCCTTGCTGGGCGCCACCGAGTGCTTTCATCTTCACAATGACAACAATCTTGTTCCCTCTGTAAGTATTAAAATGTAATCCTGTCTTGAATGACATCATTTTGATGTGGTAACTCAGTTGTGTGCTGCAAACAGCACGTAGTCCCACTGAATATGTTGTGCATATGCCACCGAAAGAAATGTAAAGCTGTTCACCTTATCATCTGCAGGAAGCTGGATTAAAAGGCACGTGGTTTGCAAGCTGATAAAGAAATTAAACTCCTTGGTTGTTTTATTCTGAATAATTTGACCAGCCGTATCTTGCTGATTCTCCTCGTTCCATGTGGCTGCTGTCTCTCGACAAGAAATATGTTTGCAGTTTTCTAAAAAGGGCTTGGAAGTGGTGGGGTAAAGAGGTCAGCTTAAATCAAGATAAATGCAACATCAGGGCAAGTGAAGTGTGTATTTCAGTCTCACTCTCTCAGTTGAGAATATTGAGCCTAAGCCTGCTAAAGCATCAGCAATCACCGAAAGGAGACTATCAGAGAGTCACGTGGAGATGGAAGTGACATCCAGGTGGGCGATTTTTACCATACCAGTTTCATATTGACCTTTGTGAAAGCTTAAAAGCTGCCAGAAATCTCCTACAGAAAGTTTCCAATGAACAGAGAGCATGAATCTCCCATCATCGGAAAGAAAACAGCAAAATTTCCTGGTTTACTGAAATATGGACACTTGTCCTCTGAATGGACTGCCTCTGTCTTCTCCTCTTCCCCCCCAAACTGTGCTCTGCAGTCTTTGGTTTCTGTCTGTCTGTGGTCAGCTTTTGTGTTCCTTTTTCTTGATGGCCCTTAAAAGGTAGGACATTGGCTGAAGGGATGGACAAATGGCTCTGGGATGCTGCAAAAGTAGCTGTTTTTCCATGGCTGCTGAACATACTAGTCTCATAATCAAAAATGAGGTGGGTGGTTTTGGAGTGAGGTCTGTTGCTGTGAGGTCTTGCTTGCTGAAAAAGAATGTATTTGATGAGTAAAGAGATAATTTAGTAATCCAGGGAAACTAGCAGCATATGCAGATCTGCTGGGGCTGAAGCAGAAGTACATTCTGGTAGCTGGTCTGTGAAAAGAGCTCCTAAAGAAACAGATGAAGATCCTTTTTATGGAGCAGAATAGGGAATCGTTCCTGTTGCTGTGGACGTAGTGAAAGATGTTCTACATCTGCAAGTAAAACCTCAGAGCAGTGAGCTCCTCATTTTTTTCCCATAGCAGCAAGAAGTGTTCATGGTTGGAAACCACGTTTGTTTTGCTGCCCATTTGAGTTCTTCTCCAAAAATGATATATGTTAGATCCAAAAGTCCAAGCATGTGTTAGTGCCTCTGAGAAGGTGTGGTATGACTACAAACTTGACGTTGGTGCCTTCTACGCTTGACTCCAGAGTTTCTCTAGAGCTGATGCCCTTCAAGTGGAGATTTATTTAACGCCAGCGTGCACTTCCATGACTGGCAGTTCAGTCGTTGAGCATGAGAGGCTTGATTGTTCTTCAGAGCCTTTTTCTTATATCCCACTAAATTCAGGGAGCAGAGGGAAGATGGTTCTGTAACACGCTGTGGTTCTACGTGCGGTGAACTTACTGTCTTGTGTTCCACGTATCTGCATATGGTCTTGAAGACAGCGCTTTCAAAGCAATAACTTGATGGCCCCTGAGGCCCAGGAGCAATGCCGTGTCTACTAAGGCAGGCTCTTGAGATTGTTGCTTTTGCATTTTAAGGAAAGAAATGCTGCTCACAAAACCTAGTCCATCTGAGGTGTCTGATGGTGATAGAGTTTGAACAAATTGGGTTGTTTCTGGTCTGACCATTAAATGACCCCTCTGTGATCCTTCTGCGTGGTTTTATTCTCTGGGCTGCTTCCAGGTTGTTCTCGTAGATAAAATTATGCCATAGGCTGAGCTCTTCTTCAGCCTCTGGCAGCTGGGAGTGGCCGGGGTGGGGGGGGAGATAAAATTTGCCATAGGCTGAGCTCTTCTTCAGCCTCTGGCAGCTGGGAGTGGTGGTTTTGGGAAGGATCAGGTTTATTTTTGCTGCCATCCACCTGAGCACTTGTATCTGGATGCCCTGCAGAGCGTGAGTGATCTTATCAGGCTGGAAAAACCATATGCCTTTTGCTGAAGGATGCTCTGTAATTGAGGCTTATTCCCAAGTGGTGCTGAAGAGCTCGTTACGTTGTTAGTTGTTGTGTTAGGCTTCCCCCTGGTTTTGGGAAGGATCAGGTTTATTTTTGCTGCCATCCACCTGAGCACTTGTATCTGGATGCCCTGCAGAGCGTGAGTGATCTTATCAGGCTGGAAAAACCATATGCCTTTTGCTGAAGGATGCTCTGTAATTGAGGCTTATTCCCAAGTGGTGCTGAAGAGCTCGTTACGTTGTTAGTTGTTGTGTTAGGCTTCCCCCTCCTCCACCCCCCCAGCTTTTGGAGTCAGCTTAGGCGCATGTGGGGTTTTTTGTTTGTTTTTGGTTTGGTTTGGAGACTTCTGTATGTTAGTAAAGGCAAGGAATCTAAACCTGAAGAGGAGAAGTTGAACTTTAAATAAGCTTAACTATTTAATCTGTGTGTAAATGTTTGCCTTCCCAGCCAAAAGCAATTAAAAAGAAGACTCAACTGTCGCTGTCCTAATTCATTTGGTATGCGCCAGGTATTTGTTCTGGTACTGTACTACAGGGCGCACGGCACAGCTGCTGAAATAAAGCTAAACAGAGCTAAAAAATGTTACTCTTCTGATAAGTATGGCCACACTGGTTGTCTTAGAGGTAGCTAAAAAGTACAAGGAGCTTTAAAACCCCTTTCTAGGGTGCAACAGCATCTTCCATCAGGACAAATAGGAACTACTTGTGTCTGTTTTGTTCTGTGTTACCTTTTTTCTGAGTGGGCTGTTATTCTTCTTCATAACAGCAAGTGCATAATTAGACACTAAACAATAAGTATTTCCCAGATTATTAGTGCTTTTTTACAGAAAAATCTTGCTACGCTGTGTGACTCATTGCTCCTTAGTTTTGAGTGGTTTGTTCTACCTCTGCTTGAAAGGTGTAACCTTGGTATAGTCTTGATAGGTCCTTATAAATGATTATAGCAACATTATAGGCTGAATCCTCTTACTCTTGCAGATTTCAGGATCCAGGAGATAAAAATAACAAGTGAGATTTTTTTTTTCCTCCCCGCATGTCTATCAATCAAAATGATAAAGATATTTATGACTTGCACGTTTTAATAGTGTAATTAGATAAAATTACATGTTCAAATGATTACACATATGAACGCTAATTACATAATTGAAGACAATTATGCTAACTAGGTAAATACGTAATTAACTAAAAATCTCTTGTAAAATCAAGGAAATTTGCACAACATCCAAAGAAAGTAAAATCACAATAAAAAATAAACCCTTTCAATCTGACCGCTCCAAGAGCCAGCCAGCCGCCTGTAGATGGAGAAGACCTGGCCATTTAACTTCAGCTGCCTCTTCTATTTTGTAGTCTCCTCGTAAAAGGAAGGTGAACAGTAAAGCAAAAAGCTGTGCTGTAGTTGTGTTTGTCTTGATCTCTGGCAATGATTTTCTGACCTCCGTGGGCTGGATTTTGGTGGTTCGTTGGAGTGTGGGCTTTTTGTGGGGTGGGGAGGGAATTGTTTTGTCTTTTATAATTGTGGGTTCTTAACACAGAAGGAAGGGAAAGCTCAAAGCTAGTTAATTTGTTCCTATTTTAATGCAACAGTGCAAGTTTAATATACCAAGAACGGGCTCACAGTGGCAGCGCTGCCCTATTGAGGCTGGGGGATGGAGGCTCGTTACAGCCTCATCACCAGCCCCTGCAAGGCACTTTCTTCTGACGTGCCAGCTTGCCTTGCACGCCCTTTCCAACTGCAAAAGTTTGTTAAGGCTTGTACATTAGAAATGTGGTGAGATGTCCAGAGCCTCAGTAAACTCCCCAGTGCAGAAGTGCATTTGGGAGTGGAGCATTACTGTCTATCAGGCAATGCTGAATTAGCAGCTGTAGCCCCTCTTCCTTGTGCTATCAACTCTTCCAGTTTTAAATATTCCCTGATTTGAACCTATCTTCATTTCCCTTTGGAAATCATCTCAGATCATTGTTGCTTAATACTGCAATGATTTCCTTAGCCTTTGCTCTACAAATCCTTAATCCCGTCCCTTAATCCTGTCCTTTTATTTCTAGTTGCAAGCTGAACCAGGTTCTTTTTTTTTTTTTTTTTTTCTCTTAACGTCTATTTGCAATTCTCTTGATATGTGGGAACTGTTCCCAGATCCCTTTCCTTGGCACTCGTGGGAGTCATTTAAAGGTATGCCAGGAAAGCTCAACAGGACATGAATGATGCTATTTGTGATTACTGGATTTTTCATAAATTTTCTTCTCGTTGGGTTCTGAATTGGAAATGAGCTAAAATCTCAAAGTCAGTAGGATTCAAACACATGCTTAATTTCTTTTCCCTGAACAAAGTCTTGCAGAACCTTTCCCAACTGTGCCAGGTACAGGGCAGAAGAGACCCAGTTCTTTTCCAGTGTTGTTTCATATTGTTTTAGACTTTCTCACTGTCTGAAGGATGCTTTGCCGCTTCTTCATCCTCTGAAACAAAGAAGAAAAAAGAGTGTACACAGAAGCAAAAACATGGCAACAGTGGTGTGTTTTGGTGTCTGTCACTGGCACTTTCAAGCAGAAACCTAGGAACTTCCATCCTGGATGAGCCCAGATGTCCCTTGTCCTGTCTCCTGTCCAGCACCTGGAGCCTACGGGTAGGATGTGCTTAATCTTCCAGCCTCTGGATGTCTGATGTTTTGGGATCGCCTGATCAAAAGGTTGCATTTGATGACTGTGGTAACTAGGTATGGATAGATTTAATTCCCATGAATGAATGTTCTGTCTTTTGGAATCCGTTTAGAGCCCTGGACTCCATGTCATTGCGTTGGTTAATAATTTGTGACTATTAGTTATACAACACAATTATATGTTGTATTTTGAAAGAAAAAAAAGTGTTCTTTTGAAAAAAAAATGCTCTTTTAATAATTTCAGTCAATGCTTCTGATTTCTTATGTTACAAGAAATCGTGGGCTTGATGTAGTGTCTGTGACTTGTGCTCAGCAGCTGCTGATCTTTTCTGGCCTTAAGCTCTGTTGATAGCATTTCATACCGAGCTGCCTCCTCAGCTGAGCTGCCAACTCTCTCTTGTCAAGATTTCTTCTCTTTTCTCAATTCTCCCACCTTTCAACCAAAATAAAATGTCATCTCCTTTCTTTGTCATCACAGCTGAAACAAGTTAAATCTCAGGATCTCACTCTCATTTTTAGCTCAATGAGATTGTAAGGTGTAATTCAGCATGTATGAGTGTTGGTTCCTGTGGAAGGAAGATAAAGCACAGCTAATGTTACTGGATCACGGAGATTTGGGTTACATTCAAAAAGATGCCTGGAAATAAGGCAGGTGCGCATCTTCAATCTTGGAGGGATGCAGCGCAGGGCGTGCTGTAGGAAATGCTGATAAGGTCCAATGCAAACGTAAAGACAGAGCCCGGTGGTCATCAGCTTTCAATATTTAGAAGGGATTTTTCTCAGAGTCTCTTCGTGCACCAAGTCTACTATCAGTGCTGTTTGAAGTACAGCATAATTTTTCCAGATTACGTTTTATGAAGTTTTTAAAATGGGAACTAGTTTAAGTAAACAGACTGATATTGCATTGCAGGAAATCAATAACCTCGGTGCTATTTGCAGAAGACAATGTAGTGGAAAAAGAGCCATTTAAACCCAGCGTTTTATGATGTTCAGTTAAGTGGATTTAATTTGTTCAAGCAGAGGTGGGCCAGAAACGTGCCTGGGTTGCTGTCGGAGTGCAGAGGATGGTGCAGCGGCCACGCGGTGCGAGTGGTGGCACCTCTGTCTCTGCAGACTTGAGCTTTGCTGGAGGAGGTGCTTTGCATGCAGTGCTTTGCATGCCCCTGCGGGAGCAAAGAATTAAGGATCCCCAAAACTTTGCACTGGAGCCCTTGGGGGGGGTACAAGCATGTTCTGGAAGCAAATTTGGTTTTTATTTTTCGCGCAGAAGGAAAACAAGTGCATTTTTCTTTCTATTGTCAGCTCATCTGTACTAAGAGTATGTAGGTCTCTGCCTCGTAGCATTCACCATCTGCACAGAAATAGCTTTCTGTTGCAATTCTATTTTCACCACGCGTGCAGCCGTGCTGGCGTCAGTGGCTGCTGCTTTTGTTTTCTCATTTGCAGAACCATTTATTTGTGTCCCTTGTCAGTCAGTTTAAAGGCTGCATGTCTGCCCAAAAATATCTCCCCTAATGATTGTTGTAGGAAGTAGTCAAGATTCGTATTACTGAAAGACCAGAAGAGAAACATTTTCTTCTGTCTTTATCAGTTTACTTGTTGTAAGTCTCTGGTAGCATTTTGGGTGTGCTCCGTAACGCTGTTTGTTTTGAATACTCTCTTTTTCCCAGGGGTCTTGCAGGGGAGTGAAATGGTTAGGGACGGAGAGAATGAGAATCAGAAGGTAATACCTGAAAGGATTATAAAAGGAAAAAAGCATCAATTTTAAACTGCCTGGATTTCGAGATGGCTTTGTCACTTTGAAACGCAATTCTATTATGAAGAGTGACTTTAAAGTAGAAAAATCCTGTTTAGCAGCCACTTTTTCCTCTCTCTGTTTAGACTCCAGTCTTCTGAGTTTAATGACAGAAACACATTTTTATGCCTTTTTGCTCTTGAGGGAGACAAGTAGTTGTGGGAACGGGGGAGCTGATGGCTTCTGGTTTCCCACTGCTGCTTGTGCTGTGGTTGAACAGCAGCTCCTCAGACCTCCATCCTCCTCTAATACCCTCCCACATCCCCATCCCCAAACTGGATGAAGGCATCACCTCTGGGCGCCAGGAGGTGGGGATGGTACCGCTCCAGGACTGGCTGTGTGCCTGTACCGAAGTTGGGTAAAACTGGGCTCTGAAAGGTTGTGCAGGGAAGACCAGCAGCCACGTAAGGCACTTTGCTTGCAGAACTGGGCTAGTAAGAGTTATTTAGGCTAAGGTTGGGGTTTTTATGTCTTTGGACACTGGGAGGACAGTGCATTGGTTGCAGTTGTGCAGAAGTGCTGGGTGATGGAGATCCAGTACCAGGTGATGGTTTGGGCTATAGAGCTGGTCCCTGGTGGTGAGCACGAGAAGGAGATTTCACATCCCCCAGCACTCCCGGTAAAGTCCTTCAGCACTGCTGACTCTGATTTAGTGAAACATCTTGGATAGAAGATGTTTTGCATAAATAGCTTACGCTGAGCAAATGGAAAGTGATTTCTAATCCATTTTATTACTGCCTTAACTTTGCCTCTTATGTTGAAAATTGATCTGCTATCAAATTTCAGTCCCTCGTGTATGTTTTAAAGATGTTGATTGCTTTTCCCTGATTTTTCATTTGATACTGCAGATTTGCTGAGCTTATCACTTGCACTCTTGAGCATGTTTCTATTACTTTAATGAGTACTGTGGCTTTTCTCTATACTCTTGCCAGTTCTTCAACATCTTCCTGGGGTATAACCCTCAGAGTGGGACCGTCGCCTTAGATTTTATTCCAAGGGCAATTGTAGAAGCTTCAGGTAGAGACGATGTAAAACTCCTAATCTATCTGATTATTTTCTGCTTTATGCAACCAAAAATTCTCTCAACTTTTTGGTTCACTGGAAATTCAGAGTAGTGGTGGGACTGGCACGGAGCACACGGTTGGCTGTGGTACCACCCTCCTGTCCCCAGTCCTTTCTAGCAATTGCAGTTTCTGAGAAGTGCACAGAATGGCGATTTCCTAGGAGGTAACCTTTGCAGGGCATCACTGGAAATACCTCGTCCATGGACCCAGTTCTCTTCTTTATAGCTCTTCCAGGCTGGCCTCCAGGTTATCAGCTCGCTTACCGTAGCATTGCTCTGGCAACTCATGTGAGTTTGATTATACCAGCCTTTCTTTTTGAAAACTGTAAGGATTTTAGATCATTTACTGTACCTGTATGGCAACAATAGCAACTTATTCTGTCACTGGGGGGAAAAAAAAAAAAAGTACCATGATTTAGATTGGCCCACAGGGGAAATAAGAGTCTAGATGTGAATTTCACAGAGTTCTCTGATGGTCTCATCACTAAGCTTAGTTCTGTGCTAGTGGCAGTAGCTACAAGTTACAAAATATCTTCTATTTATTTGCCTTTAAACCATTTGAGAACTATAGTGAATGAATTTCCATGCATTTAAGTTATGAGGGTGTGTTTATGACTCCGGTGGTTTAATGTGGTATATCAACATTGGGAGGCCACCATAAAAATTAATAACTAGGAATTCAAATGGTGCTATGTCTGCCTCATTCTGCCCTTAGATTATGTTCTTTATTATGAAGGTGAAAAGTTGTATTTCATTTTGAAGCAAATTAATGCTGCTGAATAAAAAAGCTGAGACAATAATAAATATACACGATTCACAGATGTTTGGATCATTTCATGAATAATTTAGTTGATGGACAGTAAATAATTTCCCATCAGGAAGGCATAAACATGCAAGACCCTTTTAAGTCCTGCAGCTATTGACGATTTTAAAATGATACTGACCTCAGTAGAAACAAGGCTCTGTGAAATTCGTTGAACTCAGTCCTTCCCAGGTAGGTATTTTCCTGCCATGGAGAATGAAAAAAAACTCCATCCTTCAGTGAAGTATTTATAGTAAAAGGTATATTGATTATTCAGTATAAAAGTGCTGATTTTTTTAAGCAGTGAAACATCTTAAAAGTCATAAGGAAAAACATTATAGTCAAAGTAGGATAAATTGCTGCAATTAATCATTTAACAGATTACTCAAAGATGTTTTGAGAAAGTATGTGTAGATGTTTCCCCAGACACTACCTTTTCATAAAGAAACACAGGCTGATTCAACTAAGCAAGATGCTGTAAGAAGGATCTAAAGGAGGGTTGTTTTACCAATTTGCATAGTGATTGCAATATTCTTTTCTTCAGGATTCACTCACTAATTTCCTCTTAAATTGTTCAGTGATCACTTAAAATGTCTTCGCTGATATCGAGTTAATCTTTAGGTTTTCAGCCTTTGAGTGTAAGAAATCCTTCCTCTGCACTTTCAAAGCCAAATTCTTAATTCTTGGCGTTCAGACAACTTAGACCTGTGTGGTGCCTAATTTTCAAGAGTTTTGATCACAACGTGTGCAAGTCTGGGTGGAATAACTGAGACACGAGCCTTTTAAATTTAAGAACAGTGAGGTAACCTTTTCTGCCTTGAAATTGTAGCACTGGAGAAATTGTGTTTAAAAATGTAGTTTTCATTGAGGAAAACCTCTCTGAAAGTCAAATGGACAAATAACCTGAGAGACCAAAACAAACAAACAAAAAGGTATATTCTTTCTTTGGGGCATGTCCTTACCTAAAGCATATCCTTTCCTTACCTTACTCCACCATGCAGGTCTGGACTACCCCATCCCCGTGTCTGCTGCCTGGTGACACGTCTGAGATGGAGGACGCTGCTCCCTCAGCTCATGGGCGCTGAGCCGTGGTGTGGTAAAGCTCCACAAGTGCCTCAGCAGCATTTATAGTACATAAATCAATGCCAGCTCTGAGGGGGAATTTGTGGGAAGTGTAGAATTTGGATTTGTTGCCAGCTTTGGTCTTTTTTGGGTGGCTATTCTGTTCCTTCACATCTGGGAGATTCCTGTTGGTGCTAACAGGAATTAAAACAGATTTGAACTATGTCCTATTGCCACATATTAGCCTGTTTTCTGTCTTAGGACTTAAAAGTGGAATTCAAGCCTGCTGTTTTCTTTAGCAGCAATATGTGATCAACCGTTACCCGGTTGTATATGACATGCAAGTTGCTTGGCCTGAGGTGATGGGGGGATACAATGATGTTTTACGTGATCGCTATAAAAGTTTCCCGACGCAATGAGGAGTTGGAGTTGCTGTGCTGTTGGGAGGAGCTGCGTTTTGCTCCGTGTACCCGCGAGATGTGTCGTCTGTGCGCACAGGGTGTCAGTTCATACAAAGCCTCCTGCCTTTGGGATGCTAAGTTACATCGGTGGGGCTTGGGTAACTTGGGTTTGGGTATAAATCATCTGTCTTGCAGAAGTGCAGGAAGTTCAGAGATGAAGGAATACTCAGCTTAGATATAGTTTTTCTCACATTGTCAGATGTTGAGGTCTTCAGTTATTCTTTCTGACCCTTTGAATTATTGCAAGTTACCGTTTTGGAGTCACAACACTACGGTCTTCCTCTGTAGACTCCAGCCGCAGCGTTGCTATGACTGGTATTTTTTGGGCTAAAGTGAACTGTGAACAAAGCACTAACGTTCTTCTGTAGGACTTGAATATAGTTTTTCTCACATTGTCAGATATTGAGGTCTTCAGTTATTCTTTCTGACCCTTTGAATTATTGCAAGTTACCGTTTTGGAGTCACAACACTACGGTCTTCCTCTGTAGACTCCAGCCGCAGCGTTGCTATGACTGGTATTTTTTGGGCTAAAGTGAACTGTGAACAAAGCACTAACGTTCTTCTGTAGGACTTGATTGCTTGTAACTGTGGTTTTAATGCTGATTTTCTCTGTAATTAATAACCACAGTTTTTCCACTGCTGGAGAATAAAAGGAAGTCTTTTTTTCCTATGTGTTACAGCAATCAAGCTGGAAAATAACAATTTCTCTGTGATCTCTGGCACCAAATCAGAACTGATCATGTCCTGCATGTTAACAGTTACTGTCAAAGACTGCTTTTAGTTAGATGAGTAAAAAATTGTGCTTTTGCATGCCAGCCTACGGAACCATTAGTATGTGTGTAAACATAAGCACACGAGTCGCCCCATAAAGGCAACAGCACCAGCCACATGCCAGGCCTGGGGGCAGTGCTCAGTTTTCTCTCTCGTGTTTCTGTGAAGTTTGAGCAGTCCAGGTACGGAGCAATGAAACCCAGTCTTCCGAGGTGATTGCATGTTGGCTACTGCAAACTTGAAGAAATACATTTGGAAACCAATGGCTCTCCAGTTCTGCATTTGGTTTCACACTGATAACAGCTTTCTAGCCCCGTCCAAGGTAGAGGATCATCATTTTTTCACAGTAAGCAGGGCTTGCTTTGAGTTGGCTGTTTTGCCACTCTAATATTCCACATAAGAAGTTTTGAACAATGAACAGTACTTTTAACTGAAGCCATTTTCAAGCCCAACACTTCAGACATTATCATATGAAATAAATAGGAAGAGAATTTTTCATACCACGTGCATATTGGTAGCCTGTAGCAATATCTATTCCAATAACGACAGATGTTTTGTACCCCCCGTCTCATTGGACATGCTGCATCATGCTGCCTCTGGTTTGCTAAAAGGTTGAAATGCAACATCCCCCTTCCATTTTATTTAGCTAATAGCTAAATCCCGTAATTTAGCTAATCCCGTAATTTAGAGGTGTGAATGCTTTCCTTTCATGTATGGTGAGGATGACCTGGTGAACACGTGGGAGATTTCCTAGAGTAAATGTGTCCTTGCAAAAGTAAGAGCAAGGTGGTGTCCTGCAGAGTGGTGGTGGTTTAGATCAGTGCTGTATCTCCTGTCTTGTGGGCATGGTGCAGGAATAGCTGTGACTTGTTTTAGGTGACCAGGGGAAGGATATTTAGAAACCCTTGGAGGTGTACCTTTGATTTGACTATCCCCTGAGTCTTCAAAAGGCCCTGCAGAAGTGTTTGCCTGGACACAAGTGAGACGGCACCCATTCAGACAAGGAGCTGTTGGATTCGCCTGGTGATGGTCTTTGTGCTGAGGACGTTGAGCAGTTCTGTGCAGAAACCTTGGCGTTGAACAACTTGCTCTCCGCTGTGAACCTGTGCCTGTGCAAGTCTGGTACAAAATCCATCCCTGCCAGTCCTGCAGTGGTGGTTTACATCTGCCGTGCAATCATTTGGCTCTGTGACTTGCTTGCAGGAGGGGAAGCGGGAGCTCGGTGAAAATAATAGGCTATTTTGGGTCAAAGCATGTTCCACTTGACTTACTGCATATAGGTATGAATGGTGTCTCCTGGTGTCAGGCAATGAAAACTTGGATCCAATGTGCTCTCCTGTTCGGTTGGTTTGTTTGTTTGTTTCTTTCTGTTTTCTTTGGTGTTTTTTTAGAGTATTTTGGGATTTTTTTTTTTTTTTTAATTTTTTAAATCAGAGGGTAGGAGGGGCGTATTGAACTTCAGACGTGAATTGGAGGCAAGTTATAGAAGAGTTTTAAATATATGGTGTAGCTTCTTACGTGATCTGGTTCGTTGTCTAACAGAGCAGCATGTGGAGATCTCCTTGGGGCTGTGGCTAGACCCCAGGCTGGCCCATTTGAAATGACCTTGGGTGTATCTACAGGGCACTGAGGTCTCCAGTGTGGTCATATCCCCTCTGAAGAGAAGGAAGAGGTCAGGGGACATGCACATGCTCAAAACTGCTTCAGTAAGTTTCCTTAACTAAAGGAGCAGAAGTCACTTTCTCTTTCCTGGCCCAAAAAGGGCCTTTTGTGTAGTATGTCCTCTGTGTTCATCATGAAGGTGGCGAGCGCTTCTTGCCTTCAGTAGCTGCTGCCCCAGCCATTGCTTTCCTGAGAACAAAAATAATCTCATGGAAAAATAAACTGAAGGGATTATTTTCCCTTTTTTTTTGGAGGCGGCGTGGTGGGTATGTTTAAGATGGCTTTTTCCAAAGGCTCTGATGTCTTTAGGCATGAAGAAATGTTCCAGCACATCCCAGTGAAGTTGTGCAAAGACCTCTTTCACGGCTGTTTGCATACAAAGGAGGACTTTAATCTGCGTCAGGGATTTGGGGATTATAACAGTGATCAGGAGGTTCTCCTCATCCTTGTTTTCTTAGCGATGTCAGAGGGCAGCGACTGCAATCAGCGGCAGTGGGATGCAGTACCAACCCCTGGTACAGGCACTGGGTATATTTTAAGGAACGTATTTACTTACAGTTCCTGCGTTAGGCAGATTTCAGTGTTGTGGTATAAGAAAAAGATTGTCAAAACCTCATTTTCCACCAACTGTTTCCGTGGAAGAAAGAGAAGTTTCCATTGCAAAACGCTTGGTTTTTTGTTGGGGTTTTTGGGTGGTGGCTGGTGGTGGTTATTTTTTTGAACCAAGCAAAATGTTTTGTATTCAGAGTAAAGATATTTTAATGTTTACTGTCTTTGACAAAGACAGTATTTAAAACAGAAGTGTTTCATTTTTATAATATCAAAATTAAATATTTTCCTTTTTCTGCTGCTTTCTTTTTGGGCATGAGTACTTTGTTGAAGCTGAGAAAAGTTAGGCAAAATATTCTCAGAGGTTTTTTTTAATCTGCATTTTTCATCTAAAAATGTAAAGTCTATGACTCCTGCTGAAGTTGCAGGAAAGCTCACTGAGAAAACTGAAGCTGTAGGGTGAAATACGACTGTGTGTCTCAGGGCATCTGCTTAAGCCAATAAAATACTGTCAAAGATATTGATGGTTAGAGAACTTATGGGCATATACGGATCAGACAAGTACATAGGTCGTGATATGGCTAGATGGGCCATAAATTACTAATTTTTAAAAGTTGAATAGTTTTTAATTGAATTGTTCATAAATTATTTTTTTACTTCTGCATGTTTTGCAAGGAAAAAAGAAAAGGAAAAAGAAAAGAAAGATTTTATAAATAAAGACCATAATCATATGGCAGAGCAATGGCAATACAAGGGTGGGATTCCCAAATGTGCATCGGAGTAACACTGAGTACTTTGGAAAATTGCATCCTTATAAGTCAGCGAGTGCGTATCTGCGTAATGGATTAACATTTATTAGTCTGGTATGTGTACGCCATGGTGTGCAGACATAACTTTTTAATTAAAACTTTGCATTACAAGCAAGAATGGCTTTGACTTCTCGGTGGAACAGAATTTATTTACTTCCCATGTTATCCATGCTATCTGAGTAGACATGCAGAGCACGCAGTGCTGCTTCTGCACTAGGAACTGGGAGGTTTCAAACAGAGGAGCAGATTATGAATAGCAAACACTGATAAAATGGATCTGGGTGAGCAATTGTTTTGTGCCAAGTTATTTGAAAATACTGGAGTATCTGAACTATGTGAATATACGATCTAATGTGTTGGGTTTTTTTAAAGCTAGTAATCTAGAGGCTTTCTGAATCCTCTGCCATAAAGAAGCATAGATGCTGCTTTGGGATTTGAGGCTGATACCTGCCAGAATGTCCCACGAGCCCGTGGTCCCTCTTTGCCACCGCTCCCCACCTTGAAACTGGGATAATGTCAGTGCTGTGGCAGCAGTTGCTCTGAAGGTCACTGTGTTAAGCAGTGGTGAGGGCTTGGACACTAGAGCTGTGAGATGCTCCTTCTCTAAGGATGGGTTTGATAGTCTGTCTCTTAAAAGTCATTAGAGGTCACCCCAAAGCATGGACTGGAGCTTGCAGTGGGTGAAACCGCTAAGGACCTCTCTGAAGAGGTTTTCAGCCACAGACACCTGGCTTTCCTGTGCCCGATTTTTTGATTACTGCCTTAGCATAGTGTTTGAGAGTCATCTTTCTTCACAGTGCATTCAATAAATTACAATGCAATATTGATCAGCATGTTTTTGTGTGTATGTTGAGTTAAAGCCAAGGTAAATAATGAACTGAAGTTAAATCAGACCAGTGACATTCCTGAAGGATATCTTTCAAGAGAGAATCTAGTTGACAGTATTCCTTTTATTCTTCAGGGATCTCTACATACACTACAAAATTAGTTAATTTGTTAAAATTGCTCCTCTTTCCTCTAAACCATACATGTGTATATATATATTTTTTTTAAAGCTGAAAACTACTTTTGTTGACAGACAAACAGCATCTTGTTAAAATTCCTTATAATAAAGGGAAGACAGATACATCAACGTTAAGATGCAGTGGAGGGGGAAGGCTTTTGCATTCATAAAAAGGATAAAACTGACAGTATCTAAATAAACTTTGCTATATTTTTTTATGTAAGTTATGTAATGTTACCAGTTACATAGATGCTGATAATACTTATAACGTATTATTTAAGTTATACGTTCTTTTGACAGAGCAGACTGCCTTCCACTGGAAACTTTTTGTGGGAGAGGAAGGGGAGGAAGAGAGAAGTCACGCTATTAATTTTTTTCCAGTTAAAAATCAAAAAGAGCTGTTTTTACAATTCTGATTTCATAAAGGGAAATAAAACACGCAAGAGATTCAGTGAACATCTTAAATGCTGTTTTAAAATACTTCTCAAGCATTTGAAATATATATGATGAAATTGTATTCTGCAGCATGCAGAAGCTGTGTGTTCCAAAATTATCCTGCAGCACATTTATATGGATGATTTAAAAAGCCCCGGAGCCAAGAGTTTAGAATAGAAGTACAGACAGATTGAGACTGGTAAATATAGCAGTGCTAATAGCGTCTCTCTCGCATGCAGACCGAATGTTGTAGATGTAGAGTTTGGCATATTTGCTTTATCCCAGAGCAGCAGAACTATGTGAGAGTTATGCAGGTCACCTGGCAAGAGGGCAAAGCCAGTTGAGCTTAGGAATTTAACAAGCCAGAAGGAGATGAACATTTTTTTGAAGTATTGTTTGCTGTGACTTCAGCCTCTGAAGCCCACACCTGCTCTTGTTTCGAGGGGAGGAGAATTTACATGGGCTACAGCTGGTCATGAATTTTTCAGTTCAGAGCCTTTTGTAGAAGATGCCTCCTGTCCAGGAGAAGTTCCTGATGAGAGGAAGGCTGAATGCCACCCACCTTGTGCTCCTGTGCAGGTTACTGGGATCTGGACCCCAGTTCTGGGTCAGGACTGGGAATGGTGGAATTTAAGTGTCCCTGCACCCTGGAGAATGATCTTCCTCCAGCCAAGGCGACCCTTAGGGCCACCTTGGTGCCCACCAAGGGCCACCCAGCTCAGCCACAGGACCCTTCTTCACATGGGAGAGGGCTGGAAGCACAGCATGTCCAGTTCAGGCTTGGCTGGGCACGGAGACAGGCACTTGGTACTGGTGGCAGGCGTGCACTGCCTGAGCTGCCAAGGCTGCAACACCTTGTCCAAACCAAGCCAATACCGACTCAAGGTTGCTTGTAGACAGCCTGCCTAGCAGATCCCAAAGGATCAGTGTCTAAATGCTGTTCTTTAAATCATGACTTCACTGACTACTTTTGGACAATCTTTGGGGACCGTAGCCTGGGAACTAATAGCCAAATATTTATTATCTTGTCTTGTGTCAATCTCACTTTTATCAATGACTACAGAATTTTTGGCCTTCATCCTGGCATAGAATTAGCGGATGGGGTTGAGAAGAGATGGCTCTGAGAAGCTTCAGAAGAGATGTAAACTCCTCTTTATGCAAGTATCCCACTTGTGGCCTCTATAGGCAAGAAAAACCTGCCATTTAAAAAAAGCAATTTTGGTCTGGAACTGAATGTTGCTTATCCTGGTCGTTGAATTAGTGTGAACTGTAAGAGGTGGGAGGTACCTGGGGAGTCTCTGGAGGTCTGGTGCATTTCATGAGATAACTTAGTCCGCCGAGTCACGCAGGCAAGGGCTCGGGTCATCAAGCATGGGTGTTAGCAATGTGCGTATCCACCTCTGTGCAGCTGTTGGTTGTAGTGGGCTGTTACTGGCATTTCTATGGTTTTGGAATTGAAAAGTTCACTTTAAAAAGTCTTCACTTTTGGAAAATAATTACCAGAGTAAAGGAATCTGAAATTGCCGTAAATGACATTAACCACCTATTTGAAGAAATAGATGTTAGTAGTGTGTTGCAGTTTCAAGCAACTGATCATTTGACTTCTTAAAACTGGATTTTATTGCTGCTGAAAGATAATCCATTAGTTGTTTTGAAGGTGCCTTCCAATGTGCCCTCATCTTTCATGAATATGATTTCAATGGAAACTATCCATGTTCAGTGCACAAGTACAGCCGCCTTTTCTGGTGAGCTCTGCTCGTTGCCATTAGTGGGGAATTTTTCTGCAGCTGTTCCAGCTGTGCGTCACTGATGGTGGATTGAGTTGTTCTCCATATCTCTGCTAGTGGCCTTTAATTTTTATGGGGCATTTCCATCAAAAGTAATTAACTATTTCTAAGACACGATGGTAAATGCAAGATTACTATTCAGGGGCTCTCGGATGAAGTGTTTGATTGTAAGCGTGAGCTATTCAGTTTTCTGGAGAAGTTCCCCGAGTCCTCCAACATAAAATCTTGGCCACCACACATGTGGTTCTCGGTTCGGTGAAGAGATCTATACTCTCCTGACTTTTACAGACTTAAAGTAACAATCTTTTTTGGTGCTTGCTCAGATCAGGTGGACCAAAACAGCAGGAAGTGCCTCTGACAGATTTCAAGACTCGAGTGTCTTCAATGAAACCCTGAGGATATCCAACATCCAGCGACACCAAGGAGGACGCTACTACTGCAAGGCTGAGAACGGCTTGGGTTCGCCAGCCATAAAGTCCATAAGAGTGGACGTGTACTGTAAGTAAATCGCTCGGGAAATTCTTGCTATGCTTTTTATTAACTTCTTATAATGTCTGACGTTACAAAGAAGTGACCAGCTCTTTGGGAAGTCCAGTTTTAAACAGTACTTCAGGGCAGATCCTGCAGTTTTGGGGACTATTTATGGTCAGAAGACTTGTGGCTGTTCCCAATGAAGTCAGGTGGGGTTGCTTGCATATGGAAATATCTTTAAACAAAATCACAATACTTCGGTAAGAAAGATGAAGCTCAGGTACAACTCAGCCTGCTTAGATGTCAGAGGAAGATTTGTCTGCAGCTTCATAGAGTGAAGATCTAGTACATAGCACAGCCCTTAATCTCTTGTACTTTTGGCTGCGCTTGCCCTTGACACTGATATGGGAACAAGTACAGATGTTTTTTGCTATTTTGCTTTAATTGCTGCTAAAAAACGTTGCTTTTTTTTTTTTTTTAAATGGCAATCTCTTCATGGTCCTGTGAGATGGAGTTTTAAAAGCTGCACTTGAAATGTTGGGCAGTGAAAAATATGAAGTATTGGGATTGCAATGCAATTGGTCACCAGAGCTGACAGAAAAAGAGGAAACAATTGAAAAATGTCATACTGCAATAAATGCACAAAATGGAATAAAAAATAAAATAAAAATCCCAGTCTGACTTGCGCAGACTCCAGTGTCAGTGAGTGGGCGAGTCAGACGAAGCACGGCTCTCGCTTGTGATCAGGTGTAGGTCATTGCTGTAGGTTTAATGGTAAACTTTGCATCTGACTTTGTAAATTATGTGACTGGACTCAGCTGCTGGAAAGTGAGAAGACCTGAATGCCTCAAACAACTGTGGATTTGTGTACGCTTCAAATGAAGAAAAAATGTTCAAAATCTGTTTGAAATGCTCCAAAGACAAAGTATTTGCAATATACATTTGGAGACTTCTAATGCAAGTAGTGTCATGTAAAAAAAAAAAAATGTTTACATGCCACATATGTAGTTAAACAAATAGCTAGAGCTCGAAGTTAGCCCTTTAGTCTCCTGAGTCCTTCAAAAAGAAACCTGACTGTCTTGTGACTATACAAGCATTGGGCTTGTGTTTCCCAAAAAGTACCCTCTCTCTGTCAGATGAATCTCAAGATGTGTATTACTTTAGAGACCCAAGCAGTGACAATTTTTGTGAGTTAGTTATGGAATTGGTGAAGGGGGGCAACTGCCTTTTGGGCGATTTTCTTGCCTAGTGCGTGCACTTAGCTTCACAGTGTGCTTAATGAGCTATAACATACCAATGCCAAATTTGTAAATCCTTTATGAACAATAACTGAATTAGGAATTAATTGCTCATGAACATGTTGGAGTCCGATAAATGAACAGGCAACCTTAATGACTGCTTATAAGCACACCACGCAAAGAAGTTACAAGCATCCAGTGTTTGTAGCGGGGCTGGCCCGAGGTTTGCAGCGAGGGGCGAGCAGGACGCCCGGTCCAGGCAGCGTTCAGGGATCAGTGGTGCGGGTGGGGGTCCCTGCACTCCAGAGAAAAAAACCCTGTACTCCACAGAAAAGCTCATAAGAAATCAAAGTATTGGAAATTGAAATGTTCCTGTTGAAATTTCCAAGTAGCTTAAATAATTTAGTCTTTTTCGTAGTTGAAATTTTCTGCTTTGATTTTCGGTATGTTGAATATTTACTTTATAGATATATTGTGTGTGCCATGTCAAGAACTCTGGGCAGTACTGAGCAGGAATATTGGGGGTGGGTGTGTTTTCTTGAATAATTGCCCATGAGCTGCTTTTGCTCAGAGACCCCAAAACGAACCATAAGGATCGCAAGTATTCAGCCAACATTTTCTATCAAAATGTGTTTTGTTTTTTCAGTGAACACATATTTAGTAAAATTACATAAAGACAGTTTTCTTACAGATTTAGGTAACTGTCAAAAACAAACCTGTGGAAACCAGATGATGCTCCCTTTTGAAAGCAAAACTTTATCATTAGAGCAAGAAAGAAATGTTTTTAATTTTTTGATGAATCCCTCAAATCTGTTTTAAGGAAACAAGTAAAAAGTTTGTATTTCTTAAAAACTGTGGGGGTGAAAAATCACTTTGGAAGCATCTTGACTTGTAAAGCTAAACATGTTCCACGTTAGTTTTGGATCAAGAGCACTTCCTAAGGGCTAATTTAAGTCTTCAGCCTCTAATTTAAAATTTGAAAAGGCACTATATCTGTGTAGCTTGAAAATTAATTGTTGAAAAAAATCCACAGAAAATCTTTGTTTCCTCATTCATCTCCATTATTGACTTGCTGGCTGGTTGGGAAATTTTAATATCAACATTTGGATGGGAAATCTCACTCTCCAGTAATTTCCTGTTTTTCATTTTCCAGTTAGCTCTGGCATTCAGCAGCACTTGGAGCCACAGTTGCTGCTACTGCAGTAATTAATTATACAGATATAAGTGGTGATGGAGCCTGAGTATTGGTCTGTGTGAGGGAAGAGGAGCGATAAGACTATTTTTACGGACTTTCTGCAGTCTTGAAAATGCTTTTAGGTTTGTTTTTGCAGGAAGGCTCCATCAGAAGTTGCCAGATGCTTTGCATGGATCTGCCCGTGTCCGCTAAAGAAGTCGCAAAATATCATTATCAATTTCCCGTGATCTCAGGTGACTCCAACCAAATCTTCTGACCGCTTGGTCCTAGGTGTTCAAGGGGTACCTGATGCGTCTTCTGTAAAGAAGATCTAAACTAAAGCTCTTGGGTTGGCTGGGTTGAACGTCAACCCAGCGGGCGGTGGGCGGTGCGATGCAGCGGCTGGTGCCTGGCCTGACCGGTGTGTTTTGGGTCTTGCCCGTGATGTGGTTGGGAAATGAAAGAGTGAACTGCGCTCCTGTGAAAATCTCCATCCCTGTCTCTCACCCAGCGCTCGATTCTGTTTGGGACCGTCTGCAAAGGGTGGGTGCTGCGTCTCAGTTCACACGTTGCACAGCAGGGTCCAGATGGACGCTTCACTCAGTATTTGGAAGTAAATAATATTAGCGTTCATAGATGCATCTTATTCCTTTATCTCTGCAAGTTCAATACAGGCCGAAAGGTTACTTGGTATTATTTTCCGTGTACCCTGTAATTCTGATTAACCACTTTCGATATCTGGATATTAGTCTGAATTACATGCTGCTTGAGGGCATAGTATTTTTTTCCGCTCAGAGAAGTTAAACAAAACCCCAAAGATTTTATAACTAAGTTCATGGGTAAGGAACACAGCTAAGGAGTCAAACTAAACACATGCAATCATTTTGAAAATAGCCAGGGGGGTAAAACCTCTGCTGGACTGAAGGGAAAAAAGTGCTTCATGAAGAATGAGTAGTTCCTGCTGTTTACAGTCAGGCATGTAGCTGTGTATCCCGGTGGGCTGGTACTACTTGGTTGATATCGGACATGCCTGCTAGATGACTAAATCTCCGAGGGCTCAAGGAGAGTCCTTCAGCATTCCCATCAAGCTGCATTTAGTTGTGACACTGTTTTTAGTGATGCACCAAGGAGGAGAGGGAATTTTGCTGACACTTCTGCAGGTGATGGTGTGGTACCATACCTATTTTATTTAAAGCTATCATGGATAATGCTGAACTAGGGTACAGTCTCCTCTGTTCCTTTGACATATGCAGATCTTAGTCAAACCTTCAAAAAATAGCAGTGCCTTTTGGTCTGGTGTCAAAATATTTGAATGTAAAAAAGGGGAAGAAAAAAAAAAGGTGATTTCAGTGTTGCCAAAGTTCCATTTCATCTACAGCTACTCTTGGAAAGAGAGAGGAGTCCGTGCCAGCTCCTGGGCAGGCACAGAGCCCCCTTCCAGCCCTGCAAATCACCTTCTTGGGTTTTCTTTGCTAGTTTCTTTTAGGTCTCCTTTTTGCTTTCGGGGGGGGATAGGACTGTGGCAGGTGGACTGGTAACAAACTCTTCTTTAGAAGACAACTTTCTGTCCTTACTTCATGTGTCTAAGAAGTTAGTTTTTTGCGCTCTCGGCTTTGGCTGAAGATCCTTGTCTCTCACATCAGATTGAAACAAATGCGCTCGGTCGCCTTGGCAGCGTATTCTCAGGAGGGAGGTTTCCATTCTTGTTCAGCCACCAGGAGAAGCAACTGCCTCGTATACCCAAGCTGTATTCATCCTAGACTTGAACTCTTTTTCTTCTTTCTCTGGAAGTATCTCTTTAAAGTACATCTCATCTTTCCTCTTTGAAGAAAAAGCTTTTGTACTTGACTCCTAGGAAAATTTTTGCTTGACTTATGGAGGACACTTTCTCCTTTTATAAGGAAGGAAACATATGGTATAAGTGAAGTATTTTTATTTAAAGAAGCAGAGCTTCTACAAGAAAGCTTTTCTGCTTATTCCCGAAGGACAGTTTACCAGATTTTTAACAAAAAAGTGCTGATTGCTTCATTGAAAATGTGTTTTTGTATTCCTCTTGCTTGACGGATACTTATGGACACAAGGGGCAGGCTACACAGCTTGAGTAATGAACGTGGAGTGAAAGGTCAGATTTCTGAAATTAATTTGGAAGTCAGGATGAGAAATGTTTATCAAACAGATTTATTGCACAGACATGTTAAGATTTTATTGTGTGGTATATGAGATATACATCATGCAGAAAACACTGCTTGTTGAGTAAATCTGTGATTCCAGGATTAAGAGGTTGATCTGGGGGTTTAGGGGAAACAACCGTTTCTTCTGCTCAGAGATCCACTTAAAACGTTGCTTGCAGCTCTATTTCCAGAAACCATCCCTTTACACAAGATTAGTTAGATCCACCATAGGGTATTCTGTTCGCATGAAACATATTAAGTCCATCCACCATCAACTGCTTCTGCGTGCACTGGATTTTGGCTGCTTTTGCGCTGCAAGAGCATTAGGCCAGGGGGAGGCCAGGGCAGCCTGATGCAGTTTATTTGCAGCACACAGTTTATCCTACGGTGGCAATATGCCCTGCACCAGTTCCCGTCCTCTGTGGAACACCAGTGCAGTTACAGGAGGGGGAAGGCTCCTGCAGGCCCCTAGCTATTCCTCCTTAAATACCTGTTGATGTGCATGTACGTTATGTGCAATATTTGTGGGGGTCGTAGTTGTCTTGGGTCTCTGCTGACCACCTGTGAGGTTTCACTAACTCTTTCACTTCCAGGTTCAAATCTCCCATTTCAGTTTTTTATGGGTTACTTGTATGGTTTCTGCTTCTCTGATGGGTCTCATGGCGTGTGGCTGCAGCAATTGCTTTTGCTGTCCATCATCTCCATTGCTGCAAGGCAGTTTGTCTTGTTGACAACTGCAGCATCTGCCCTGGCCTAGCTGTGAACATCATCAGAAAGCTTCAGGACCGGTGTTAGCAAGGCCTGTGAGTGCTCAGGACTACATTCTAATCTTGTGATGTCAGTGAGGAAGAGATCAAAGCAAGATCTAGCTTTGGTCTCAGTTCCAAGCCCAGTCTTGATGCCCTTAATAATAGGGATCATTTTATTCTGAAGAGTACCCTTTTCATAGGTGTCACGCATTAAAGACCTCATCAATTCCTGTCTCAGACCAGAGACTTTGTTTGACAAAACACCTCCTGTGGCTGTACCTGTCTTCCAAGGTTTTTGGTGCAACTCAGCCCTGGAGTCAGGAGGGATAGGACCTCCCAGCTTCAACATTCGCGATGGGGGATTGACTGAAACATGTTCAGTGTTGACAGATTATTTTAGCAAACAAGGGGCGTCACAGCTTTCCTGGCTTGGGATGACACAAAATGCTGCTGATAATACGTATCAAATGACAAAAAATATCAAACTGCTAATCTTCTTCAGCTTTCGAGTGTGTCTCCTAGTAGCATGTGCAATCACGAGTCTGCAGGAGAAGTGTTATTCAGAGGGAAGGCAGGGTCTGTAATTCAGAGATCGTGACACTAATTTCCCTTATCAGCCTGGAAAAGGATGTTGCAGGGAAATGCCGAGTGTTTTGCAGAGGGTTTTAGTTGCATTGCTCTCCATCTCTGTCATTAGTGTTAACGGCAGTCATACTGCTCCGTCCCTGCACTCGGCAGTCCAAATTCACCCCTAATTTTCTGCCCACTGCACAAATCCTATTGCTAGAATGCAGAATCAAATGCAATGTCAATAATTATTTAACTCCCAATAATTGCTCCGTTGGGCCACTGCAGGAGTACTCTGCATCGTGCTCCAACTTCTGCTGCGGTGCAGTGCCACAGGGCTTGAATGTGCCTGCCGGGAAGCCACGGCTTTGCTTTGTCTCTTCGTAAATGGCATACACACGTGCACACACAGCTAGTGTGATGGGCTTATTTATGTAGAGCAAAATAGATGTGATAATGAAGATACAATACTGGGAACGGGGAAGGGAATTAGCTGAAACTGCCAGCTGCTCCTCACATTGCTCCGTGTCCTTCTCAGCCTTCCCCAGTTCACCGCAGTCCTAAGAAGCTGGATTTAAACTTGCTGGGATGAGGAGGAGGTGATGCTTTCTCCAGGAGTGCTATTTTTGTCTGGATGAGATAATTGTGTGCTCTTCTTGAATGATAAGAAGGCTTGCCCTCCAATTCCCTCTCTTTACACTGCTAGTATGGCAAGACACCTGACACCTGGAAGGAAAGAGTATGGGGAATTTTAGATGGAAAAATATTAAAAAATGAGCTCTTTACACTAATTCTACTGCAGCAATTAGTGCATAAGTTCACAGGGAGGATTTATAGCAATGGGCTATCCGTTTTATGCATACAGCATTGGTGGTAAAAGTGGGTATTGAAGATGGTGCTTTCTGGTGAGTCTTAAAGTACCTCCTTAGATAGTTGCCGTGTTTCGGTCTTTCAGCATCCCATGTTTTCCAGTTTCCATTGCACGAGGGTGTTAAATCCCTTTCAGAAATCCGACTCGCTCAGCTTTTTCCATCCTAAATAACCTCTAGGTTTTAAATTATAGGCACGGCAGCATCCACTTCTTTAGAGCTGCATGTTATTGTTGCTGCTAGAATGCTGTTTAGGAGGGTGAGTGATGCATGTGTGTGAGCTGAACCTTCGTCCTGACGACTATAGTATTCCTTTAATTTTTTTTTTTTCTGAATAACACAGACGTAGCTGTTGGACTATTAATATTAGTATGACTATAACGCCTGAGTAGCAGCTTAATCCTTTTTTACTTTGGGGTTCACACAGGGAGAATCTGATGTGAAGTTGATACTTTGGCACCTTCTGAGTGCGCTCAGAATCATAGAATCATAGAATCATTGAGGTTGGAAAAGACCTCTAAGATCATCGAGTCCAACCGTCAACCCAACACCACCATGCCCACTAAACCATGTCCCTAAGCGCCTCATCTACACGTCTTTTAAATACCTCGAGGGATGGGGACTCCACCACTTCCCTGGGCAGCCTGTTCCAATGTTTCACCACTCTTTCAGTAAAGACATTTTTCCTTACATCCAATCTAAACCTCCCCTGGCACAACTTGAGGCCGTTTCCTCTCGTCCTATCGCTTGTTACTTGGGAGAAGAGACCAACCCCCACCTCGCTACAACCTCCTTTCAGGTGGTTGTAGAGAGCGATGAGGTCTCCCCTCAGCCTCCTTTTCTGCAGGCTAAACAACCCCAGTTCCCTCAGCCGCTCCTCATCAGACTTGTTCTCCAGACCCCTCACCAACCTCGTTGCCCTTCTCTGGACACGCTCCAGCACCTCGATGTCCTTCTTGTAGTGAGGGCCCCAAAACTGAACACAGTATTCGAGGTGCGGCCTCACCAGGGCCGAGTACAGGGGCACGATCACTCCCCTACTCCTGCTGGCCACACGATTTCTGATACAGGCCAGGATGCCATTGGCCTTCCTGGCCGCCTGGGCACACTGCCGGCTCATGTTCAGCCGGCTGTCGACCAGCACCCCCAGGTCCTTCTCTGCTGGGCAGGGTGCTGCCGAACTACGGGGCTCTGTGCTTTCCGTGATGGGAGCAGGGCTGGTGCAAGGAGCTGGTTGCAGATGTGCATAGCACACGTTTAGCTCCTGTCGAGCCTTGCAGTGAGGATATTTCCTGCTTGGGCTTGGGTGGCACCTTAATCCTGCATGTTCATGGCACATACGTTCTGCATGCTTCTCTGCAGATGTTTGTATCGGTCTCCTGGCCACAGCAATTAAGATATAATTCAGGGACTGAAAATATAGTTCAGCTGCTTCATTATTTTCTGTGCTGCCTCTTTGACTTGTGTTTGCCTTGTACTGGCTGCAGTGAATCATGCGTTCTTATTGGAATGACATTTTTAATTTCCATCTCTGGTATCTACCAATATTCATTGATATCTTATTTGATCTTCTTTTTTGGCCTTTCATTTGTTAGAAGCCCAGTGACATGCTTAAATCCTCATTCACATGGTTGAATGAAAGACCAGAAACAATGAATGCAAATTAAAAAAAAAAAAGGAAAATTAATATAAAGCAATAGCATAACCATTGGCATGTAAGGAAAGCAAATAAATTAATCTTTCATCACTTTTTTTGCATGATACAATAAAAGATGACACTTTGAAATGAGATATTATGCAGATGGGGAAAGCATTTAAAAGCTTTCCAATATTGATAATTGTAATCTTTCAACATGAGAGAAATACAAATTTAATTTACGGTTTCTGATTATTCTCTCTCTGAGATCAAATTTGTGCATTACAACATTAAAGTCTCTGAAAAGGGCTGTGTTTACTAGGAGAGGACCATCTCTCCTCAGCACGCAGCTCGGCGGGGGGTGAGGTTAGGCTGGCTGGGGTGGACGGCTCCGGGGAGCGCTGTGGCTTGGGTCTGCACTGGATCGGCACGAGACTCGTAGCATCTGAGGTATCCGACGACGCGAGTGTCTTCGTCAGACCCCAGTTCATCTCCTAACTTACAGAAACACAAAGATTTGGGTTCAATCCACACTAAATATATGGGTTCTGGAGCTGCAGATGTGTTTGGAAAGTGAGAGTAAGTTTCCCTGTGGGAAGAGGAGTACAAGCAGCTGCTTTAGAGATGCCACACTTGCATGCACGAGGCTTTTCTGTGGGAGTATCGGAGACACTGCAGAAAGCTGGATGTTAGCATGGAGCAGTTGGTACTAAGCCATTTTATCGTGGCTTCCTGGACGGCTGGGCCTTGGTAGGTCTGTTGTGATTGTGTCCCCACGACTCACCTGGAGTAATACCACTCCTGTCCCTCGGCAATGCGCAAGACAGCCTTTGCTCCATCGCTGGGACGTAGCCACAGCAGGATTTTTGTGTGGTCAGCAGCCTAGGTGAGCTAGAAGCAACTGCTGAAGCTACGGTCAGATGTACTAATGCCCAAACTTGCTACCTGCTATTTTCTGATCCATCTCTTTTTGTTGCCAGCACCACTTTGAAACTCTCTTCTGCTCAAACAGAGAAAAAGGTGTTGTGCGTAGTGTCTGGGGTCACTGAAACAACAGCAGCCGGGGATGCTCACTGGTACTGTAGATAGCTCGTGCAGGTTGGCCACCACACGATTGCAGCTTTACTGGGAGCTCAGTGAGGAAGTGGTGGAGGAGGAAGACGACTGATGCTCGGTGCTGCCAAAGGAGGTTTAAAACCGTCCTCTCGGTGCAGTACCAGGTGGTGGCTGAGGACTCAAGCCCCTGTCTGAGAATTTTTGCAGTGGTTGGAGCAACAGAGCAGTAAAACATGTAAACATTTCGAGGAAATTGTGTCTTTCCTTAAAAGAAATGCAAACGGGGTGAATTGCCTCTCCCTGTCATCATCACTTTGGCCATTACTTGTGCCTGCGTTTTCCATTACCCTGGGAGAATCTGCTTATCCTTCGCTATCTTTCTGATGAATCCTTTGGCTGGACAGTTGGATCACAGAGAATTATTCTGCCTAATTATCGCCTGAGGAGGTACAAGATTGCAGTGGAGGATGCATTTGGGAAGCTGAAGGGCAGACGATGGTATCTCGCAAATAGATCAGAGGCTACTTAGCAGTATTTGGCTGAAATTAGTTTCCTGCTATGCATGTGCGCATCATCCACAAGGGTAAGGAAAAGTGCCCAGACAAGGGCGGGAGTGTTGCAGAATTTCAGAGGGTAATGAAAAATCGGTGAGCTACCCTTTATTATCCAAAAAAAGGTTTTCCTCAGGCATATAAGCAGAAATGCCTCTTGTAAAGATTTGTCTTTGCTGTTTTGTTTTTGTTTTGTTTTTTTAATTTCAGTGCATATGTATATTTCAGGAAGTTTTCTATAACTTTTCATCCTTTTTCTTTTGATGGAAAAATTTTTTTCTGAGATTGAAGACTCTACTTTTCACTGCCCAGGACCTGGTTTATTCCTGCTTTTTATACAGTTGTTACACCTTTGAGTATAGAGGTTTCTGCTTCCCTTGAATGGGGAAGTGTCATGTTCTTTGGTAACGGTGCTGGTTTCAGTTGAGGTCTTGATCCCTGGTGTTGGAGAGCAGGGTGGGCTCTGCCGTGGGGTTCAGCTCTCGGGGAGAAACCTCATAGAGGTTGAGCTTTCCTTGAATGGGGAAGTGCCATGTTCTTTGGTAACGTGTTGGTGCTGGTTTCAGTTGAGGTCTTGATCCCTGGTGTTGGAGAGCAGGGTGGGCTCTGCCGTGGGGTTCAGCTCTCGGGGAGAAACCTCCTCACCTTGCTGTGAAACGAGGTCTCACTGTATGTTTGCATGAAAGCCACCAGAGTTGAACCAAACCATTCTTAACAAAAGTGGAAGTGTAAATGGTGTAAATGTATTTCATGAGTGTCTGACATCAAAGCTGTACTGTTTCCCTGTAGGTTTGATTTTTTTATTCTTATTATCTTGTTTCTTTAATTTGGAAATTGGGTATCAAATGCCTGGGAGTCCTGATCTAATGATTTGACCGAGTAGATGAGAAAGTTTATGTAGGTGACTGACAGTGGATTTTGGACTGGGACAATTCCAGACAACGTTTTTGTTTTGCAGGCAACAGCAGAGCTGGTAAGACAGGGTTTGTGGAGGCATTAATTGCTGCCGTTGCACCTTCCCCGAAAGTCTTGTGCGCGGGGTGCTAGCGGCGTCTCTGAGGCCATCCTTGGTGGTGGTGCTCGTCGTGGCAGCTGGGAAACTGTTGTAGGTAGTACTGGTAGAAATCACACTTGCACCTCTGCTGCTTACCCTAGCAGTGAGAAATGTTTTCCTGACCTAAGTGGTGAGGAGCTGAGAGTAAGTGTGCTTAGGAAGGTTAAGGGAAGCGTAGCACGGTGCACATGGACGTTATTCACCACAGTGGTCCGTGGCAGCAGTACGGAAAAGTAAGGAAGGATGTAGCTGTGTGTTGTGGAACAAGTGAGGTAGCTGTACCATAAAATATTAATGCAAATGTGGAGCACTTACAGTAATTTCAATACCTTTTTTACACCCCCAGCAGACATGCTATTCAGACTGAATTAAATAGCTTTGCAGTCACTGTTAAATGTTATCAGTTCCTTACTAGCTTGTGTGAGGTTTTTTTTATTTTCTACAATGAAAATCTTTGTTACAAGCAAGAGGGGGGGAAAAAAAAAAAAAGCCTGATGTTGTTCGCACTGATGAAAGATTGTACTTAATGCTTGTAAAACGCCAACAAAATACTTAAATGTTCGGAATTGAGCCAGAATGATAAAATGCTTTGCGGGCTTCATGAGCTGCAAAATTCCTGGTTTGTGGTACATGTTCAATCAGATTTTTCATGGTGAGCTTTCTTCTTTTAATTCAGCTCAGAAAGGTCTGCTGGGGCTGGAGAGGAGTTTCATGTGCACAGGGGGTGATTGGGGTGGAGCGAGCAGTTGGGTTCTCCTTCTGGGAGACAAGGTCATTCCAGTCTGAACCCCAGGTGCCTCGACAGCGCAGCACAGAGCATCTCTGGTGGGCTGCAAGGAAGGGGAAGTGCTGGTTGGCTTTCTTTTTTATCTTTCCTTTTTTTATTATTGTTTTTTAATTTTGGGTTTTTTTTATTTAACTTCCATAACTGCACATCTGATTTGCAGCTCTGTATGGAAACCCCTGAACTCACCAGCCATGCGGAAGAGTCTGAAACTGTGTGTCCTTCACCTAAACTGCATTTTAGCCCCTTGTTGCTACTTTTATGCCTTGCCAGGCAGCTCTGCACAATGGTCTGTTGTGACTTACTGGTCATAACAAAACCTGTTATCTTTAAAACCTGTTGGGAACTTGAATTGGAAATGCCGGGAAACGACCCTGAGCAGTAGTCTGAGAGGTGGCTGCTGCCTCAGGCACCACATTCCATCCCTTTTGGGGTGTGTTTGAGTTCAATCCCAAAGAGAAGAGGAGGATGTTGTTTTGCCCCATGTGGTTGCCTTTGCCTTCCCTGGGTTTGTGCTGGATTAGGCTTGTGTCCTGGTTTCGGCAGGGATAGAGTTAATTTCCTTCCTAGCAGCTGGTACAGTGCTGTGTTTTGGATTTAGGATGAGAACAATGTTGATAACACACCGATGTTTTAGTTGTTGCTGAGCAGTGCTTACACTAGTCAAGGACTTTTCAGCTTCCCATGCTCTACCGACTGAGCAGGCTGGAGGTGCACAAGAAGCTGGGAGGGGGCACAGCCAGGACAGCTGACCCCAACTGGCCA